>NC_141032.1:36081666-36233333 GCF_052040795.2 Danio rerio
CCATCGCCTGGACAGCAAAAGTAGACTCCCCACAGCTCTTCGAGCAAACGCGCTGTCATTTTTGCTTGTTTAAATCTTTGTTTTATTCTCTTTGTAGCCATTTTAAAGAGTGAAGTGCGCTTCCCACAATGCATTGCGGCAGCGAACGACAAATCAGAGAGATTGCTGCATTCCAGACGTGTCTTTTCGCGCCTTCTGCGTGGAAATCATGTCGAGAGCGGCAAAACAACACCGTGTACTCGGACGTGGGAATGTGAGGCGGGCCGCAGACACGTAAAGTGCAGTGAGACACGTACAACTCTCCCAAACTCACCCTCCGTTGGCCGTCTGATTGACAGGCTATGCTTCGCCCACGCCCCGAGGGCCATGAAGAGACCCGGGCAAGCAAACGATTAATCCGCCCTCTTATGACGAGTTCAGACTGCATGATTTTCAAACTAGTCGTGTCACAGATGTTTTCACACTGCATGACTATCTGGGCTGGCGTTTCGTCGGTGCTTTGTTTACATTGCAAGATGGTTCGGCGACATGGACATTCACATTGCATGACTTTACTATAGGGAGAATCGCCGACAGCTTCGTCCAAACTACGTCTCACAGCCAAAAACATGTAGTATATCTTTTGTTATTAACTACATAATGAGAAAGAAGCCTTTAATAGGGTAGAACATGTACATGTTTGCTCACCTGGGTTTAAGGGGAATTAGCCATTTCTCCTCAACGTTGATAATAAACTAATTTCTTTCTGTATGAAACGTCAAACAGACACGGTTGCCTGACAGGAGTCCTGTCAAACCTCCACTAGTTTTTCCTCCATTTCGTGGGTCCAAAAAAAACGAAAAAGAGCGCTTTTAACTTCTCCCCCAGCCTCCCGCTGGCCTGCAGCAGGTACACACACGCACACACACACACACACGCACACACACACACACACGTGAAAGCTGCTCTCTCATTGGCCGTGGGCGATGGCTGATGTTATTTTCAGTCAAAACTCAATTCACACGGCATGATTTGAATCGCCGACAGCTCCAGATATTTAGCATGCCAAATATCTCACAGGCATCGGCGACTCATCGGCGATTCTCTCAGATCGCGTCTTTGATCGTTCATACTGTGTGATTGTCACTCACGTGCACGAGCAGCGATTTGCCTGTGATTTCAGGCATTTGTCGGCGATTTCTCAAAACCTGTCGGCGAGCCAAAATCGGGGCTAAAATCACGCAGTCTGAACTAGGCATTACGGTTTTGTAGATCCGTCACTTTTTTGTCTTGCTTATTACAAGTCTTCTTTGCTTTTTTATTAACGATGTTCACCAAACTTGTGCAGTAGTCCCCAGTCTCTTGAAGGAAACGAGCCGAATTTGGCTTTGATCTAGTTCGTCCTTTTTTTATGCATATGAAACTTGCCCATAATAATAAAAAGTTGCTCCAAAAAGATAATTTTCTTTGCATTTATTGACAAAATAACTGCAAATGGGTCGTTATCACTATAAAGTGCTTTTGATGTCCCACAAGACGGGATCAATCCTTTTTGAACACAATGCGAAATAATGAAACTCTCATGTTTCAGTATGGTTGGTTAAACCTTCACAGCATGCAGGTAGAATTGAACGTGTTTTGAAATATGTTTTTGTCAATCTGTCCATGTTCTTTCATAGAATGGATGTGATTTTGCCATGTCACACCGCTCAGCCATCCTCAGTGAGTACAAAATCTAGGTCGATTAGATAAAGAAAGATTTTTAAATATTCTCATTGTCTCTAACAAGTTATTTGAACCCCCCCCACCCCACCCCAAAAAAAATAAAAAATTTAATAACTATTTTGTTTTTATAACATTATTAATCATTTTGCACGTGCCCTTGAAATTGCTGTCCACCGTCACGATGTGGTAAATGCCCCTTTAAGGAACACTCTGATGTACTCATTGGCATCCCCATGCCCGTTTTTCCCTTTATTCAGAGAAGGGTAAAACGTCCGCTGTGACACACAGTAACTATCTACATTTATGTTTCCTATTTTTCCTCATGTTGTGTTCGAAATTGAATGTTGTCGAGCTTAACATGTCCACCCTTTCATAGTCAAATAGTAATAGAAAAAAATGTCAGAAATCAAAACTATAGCTTTTCTGTATATAGTTTTGATAAGGATGATGTAAAATAAGGCAAAGGGATATATTCAGTTGCTGTTATGAAGAAATGTGTTTCCTCTTTGGTCCCTGATTAAGGAATTTAAAGTGTAAAGCAGTAAAAGTGACATGTCTACTGATGCTGAGAACTGAATCTCTCTGCAATAAAAATAATAATAATTATATATATATTTTTAATAAATAAATATTATATATATATATATATATATATATATATATATATATATATATATATATATATATATATAAATATATATATATATATATATATATATATATATATATATGGGGCGACCCCGGATTAATAAAGGACTAAGCCAAAAAGAAAATGAATAAATGAATGATAATATATTAAAAAAAGAAAAGTAAGACTTAATAAGAGCTGAAGTCGGACTGAATCGTTCCCTGTTAAAAGAGCACAGATCTGTTTTGAAATGAACATATTTATTAACATAAAATTGGTTCACAAATAATCTGCGGGGAGAAGAAAAATCAATGTTAAAGACATGTTAAAAAAATACAAACTGTACAACATTTATAAATCTTATGAACATTCATAAATAGCAAATATCCGTGTATCCAGTCAATCAGTGTAGGTTGCAGCTCAGGCATGTACTGTATGTAGCAGAGCGCTTCATTACAGCCCCCTAAAAGAGGCAGAATTCATACCCCTGGCTTAAAAACGACAGCCTCTCTGAATGATGGAGAAAGAATCAACAATGTTTCTAATCCATGCATGACAAGAGGCAACATATTCAATATTCAACAAATGAATAAAAAACATATCTTGCGTTTAGTCTTTCTCATGCAGTTAAAGAGAAAAAGATAATTAGCAGAAATAAAAAATGTACTTTTCAAAACCACCGCTCAAAAACCCGTATCCTAAAACATCTCTTCATGTTATGACAGTTTGTACACAACAGATCAGTGCTTAATTAAACACATTTCTCCCTATATGCTATTTTACATTTCCCTCTACCAATAATCCAGCAAAAATAAAAGAAGAAGAGAGGAAATTCAGGACTACTTTTGGATTTCTTTGATATGACTGAAAGCATGGTTGCAGAAACATTTAACCACAGCAACAGTTACTGTATGTTATGAAGCAGAACCTCCAAATACATCATAATGCCTGCTTTCCTGTTGAAGAGACGAGCAGAAAGTATGAAATATGCATCATAAAAATGTACATTCAGTGCTTATGACAATCTTTAGATGCATTACAGTAAAGGCTGGTAGCTCGCAATCTTTCGCTGTTAAGATGTACAGAAATGTCAACATTAGATTACAGGTTACAGTATGTGTTCATGATTTTAATTACACAGGAATAAAAAGGCAAGAAATCAATAAGTTAAGACATCTTTTGGTTCATTACGTAAAAAAAGGGAACAAACTGTGGCTCAATGGATAGGCAGGTTTTTTTTGTTGTTGTTGCAAATACGAGGTCACATGATCTCATTCATTTAAGATCTGAAACTTAAGCAGCAACTTAAAGGGACAACACCACTAGAAGTGATGGAGATTTTTAGAAAATGTTTGTTTTGTTTTGTTTTTTGTCCTTCCAATGAAAGTCAATGTGGCACCAACACATTTTTAGATCTTATTTAGATGAAAATGATTGTTCCACACACACACACGCACGCACGCACACACACACACACACACACACACACACACACACACACACACACACACACACACACAAACAAATAAATAAGCTGTGATCTGTAAATGAAAGTCAAACCAGTTTGAAACTATTGGATTACATAAATGACAACTTTTAGTTTTGTGTGAACTGCCCCTTTAAAGTCTTAGGAAAGTCCCATGTTCAGGTCATAAGTTGGGAGTATTGCACTGGTAGTGGGAAAGAAAAAAAAACAAGAAATAAATGCTGGTAATTTGGAGATTAGCTGGTCGTGTTTTTGTAAATCAGCACATCAGTAAGTGAGCCCCATATGTTCCATAGCTGCAGCCAGTGTGGATAAAATAATAAAACCCCTTAAAATCATGATGTTGCCTAGATTATTGTTATGATATATAATGAGGCAATCAGCAAGAGGTAGAACAGTGTAAAAGTTCAATGTCCCTCTTTATCAGTAAACGCTGAATTCTCTGCATGGGTTGGAAAAAAATAATTACAAAAAATACTATTTAAAATAATCCCGACCCCATTCAGAGTTTTAGATATATATTAAAGAACATAAAAAACAACTCTTTTAACAAAAACTGCTGTACAGTGAAAAATCCAGGAAAGTGATTTTGTCCTCATGCACGTAAATGTATGCAAAAAAAAAAAAAAAAACAAATCAGTGCATTATTATGGAGCCAGATCAATCTCAAAAATAAATACATTTACAAAATAAAGTGATACAGGCACAGCACATTTCACATTTACAAAACCCAATTTGAAAATTCTAAAACACATTTCATAAATGCTACACACAATCGCATTTTGAATTACGAATTAAATTGGTGTATTTATGAATCGTGTTTTGAATTTTTTACGAAATGCATTTGCGTATTTATGAATCGTGTTTTGAATTTACTAATTGGATTTGTCTATTTATAAATCGTGTTTTAATATTACAAATTAAATTGAAGTATTTATGAATCGTGTTTAATTATTACAAATTAAATTGAAGTATTTATAAATCGTGTTTTAATATTACAAATTAAATTGAAGTATTTATAAATCGTGTTTTAATATTACAAATTAAATTGAAGTATTTATAAATCGTGTTTTAATATTACAAATTAAATTGAAGTATTTATAAATCGTGTTTTAATATTACAAATTAAATTGAAGTATTTATAAATCGTGTTTTAATATTACAAATTAAATTGAAGTATTTATGAATCGTGTTTTAATATTACAAATTAAATTGAAGTATTTATAAATCGTGTTTTAATATTACAAATTAAATTGAAGTATTTATAAATCGTGTTTTAATATTACAAATTAAATTGAAGTATTTATGAATCGTGTTTTAATATTACAAATTAAATTTAAGTATTTATGAATCGTGTTTTAATATTACAAATTAAATTGAAGTATTTATAAATCGTGTTTAATTATTACTAATTAAATTGGTGTATTTATGAATCGTGTTTTAATATTACAAATTAAATTGAAGTATTTATAAATCGTGTTTTAATATTACAAATTACATTTAAGTATTTATAAATCGTGTTTTAATATTACAAATTAAATTGAAGTATTTATAAATCGTGTTTTAATATTACAAATTAAATTTAAGTATTTATAAATCGTGTTTTAATATTACAAATTAAATTGAAGTATTTATGAATCGTGTTTAATTATTACAAATTAAATTGAAGTATTTATAAATCGTGTTTAATTATTACAAATTAAATTGGTGTATTTATGAATCGTGTTTTGAATTTTTTACGAATTGGATTTGTGTATTTATGAATCGTGTTTTGAATTTACTAAATAAATTGGTGTATTTATGAATCGTGTTTTGAATTTTTTACGAAATGCATTTGCATATTTATGAATCGTGTTTTGAATTTACTAATTGGATTTATCTATTTATAAATCGTGTTTTAATATTACAAATTAAATTGAAGTATTTATAAATCGTGTTTTGAATTTTTTTACGAATTGGATTTGTGTATTTATGAATCGTGTTTTGAATTTACTAAATAATTTTGTGTAATTATGAATATTTTGATATTACGAATTGGATTTGTGTATTTATGAATTGTGTTTTGGACTAAAGATTTGGATTTTGTAAGTGTATTATTTTTCAGACTGATCTGGCTCCATATATTCTCGCTGACAACCATATGTAAAACATTTATAAACCTCTGAAATGACAGAATGAGAACATTTCAAGTGGAAACATTCTGGCTTTGACTGGAAAGCTGTGCTGATATTCAACTTTGCAGTAAAAATAGTTTAAAAGAAGACTTAAAAAAGGAAAAGATGTTTATGCATTTAATCTGATATCGATCTGGAAAATAAAACTGATTGCAGGTAAGCTAGTGAATTAGTTTGACATTCTGGAAGAAAAGTTTTTCAGCTAAACAGCTGAAATATTGTTATAAATAAACTCACTTGTGCATCACTAAATAAAAAACGAATGAAATATTCCCCCTCTGAATATGAGGTAAGTCGAGGTGATGACATTCACATTATAACCTGTTAAAACAGGCTCCGACAAGCTCTTCTGACAATGTAAATAAACTGCATTAAAAATGTATACAAACACTAAGACCAAAGCTCTTTGTGTTCGAAACTGAAAAGATTTCGATAAAACCCTATTATTTCACAAAATCTAAAATACATGTAAAATCATGCTAATTTAGCCCTCTGTTTGTTGCTTGTATCTTGCAGTTTTGAGGTTTCGAGGGTAATCAAAGAATAAAATAATCCCTTAATGAATGACCCTGTCCAAACCACAGCAGCATGCAGATGAACGTCCCTCACACAGTACAGATGAGCGCAGATCAAAGACACTGAAGAAAACAGCCCTCTGTGGCCTTCAATGGAGCCATGTGAAACATCATCTACTCCATCACTCTAATCAACAGGACAAGGACAGACGTGGGTCAGAAAGGAGAGTTCATTCCCAGCTTCGTCTCAAACTGAAGCTTCTGCCTCTTCTGGTAACGCACTCGTACCCTGAAAACAGAAACAGATCGAATGAAATAGTAATTAAGAAAATCTTTTAAAAAAAATCATAAATAGATGGAGTATATATATATATGTATGTGTGTGTGTGTGTGTGTGTGTGTGTGTGTGTGTGTGTGTGTGTGTGTATATATATATATATATATATATATATATATATATATATATATGAGCAATATCACACGAGGAGCTGTGCGATATGGCTGTATATCAGCACTGGTGGCACGAGTCCGAGTGCCTTAGTGCCCCCACCAGTGCCGATATACAGCCATATTGCACTGCTACGAGTGTGATAATGCGTTTATACAACAGTTTGACGGCATAATTGTGTATATAAAAACAAAATCAAACATGGAGAGTCTCAAAAACCCTTTTGTATGAGGAACTACTTTCTTCCGGATTCAAATCATAAGCTGACAGTTAAACAGTTGAGCGTGCATCTTTTAAACTTTAGATCTGTAGTGTCTGCTTTTTGCTGGCTGTATGTGGGCGGAGTAATACACAAAGGGTAAAGAGGCTGTAGGAGTTCTGATATTGCAGAATATCACACAGCTATCAGCCAATCAGATTTGAGAACCAGACAGAACTGTTGTATATATATATATATATATATATATATATATATATATATATATATATATATATATATATATATATATATATATATTATTCACAGAGAATTATAATACATTAAAATGTCAATGTTTAATGTTTGTTTTCATAATTGTTCTAAACAAACTCTCAGAAGAATGGCAATTTTATTCTCACTGGGTTAGAAACACTGCCTTGATTACATATTACTTACATTTGTAGATGTAAATACAGCTTCTAAGTAAAACTTAAAATTTAACTGAATTTGACAACAAATTTGAAATAAATATGTAGAAAATAAGAATTCAGATGCACATTATTATTTTGTTCAAATATTCCAATATATTATTAGATAATGTTTTTCAGTTGTAATATTTTTATACTGTAATTTGAGAAATATAGAAAAACATTTATAAATTAGTATTTGTATGTATTTTGACATACTTTAGTCTTTATGAATTGCACTATGAAACACTGATCTGTCCCTCAAATAATTTTGATGCTGAAAAGTTTGAAAAAGTGACTTTATTGGCATTTTAATGGTTTAAAGTGATGTATTGTCTGGATTGGTGCTGTAAGTTACAGTATAAACACCTGGTAATGAACTGCCGGTACTTTTTTCCAGTTGTTATTTTATAGACTTTATTCGCTGCTTAAGAAACATTTCTTATTATAAATGTTGAAAACCGTTGTGCTTCATATTTGTAGAATTCATAATAGCTTTTTCAGGATTCAGTGGTTTATTGAAAGACAAATACAATTGAATATGAAACTGAAACCTTTTGTAGCATAATAAACATCTTTATGTCACTTTAGATCAGCAGTGATGTAAGGTAACACATGACAAATACTCAAATTACTGTAATTGAGTAGTTTTTCTTAGGAATTGTAATTTACTAAGTACTTTTACTCTCCCTTGAGTACATTTTTAGTGCAGTATCAGTACTTTTACTTCACTACTTTACTTCAACCTGCGGTCACTACTCAATTTTTTTCTTGTCTATGGGGATTGGCTAAAGTAGAAAAATTATTCATGCAATTCCTGTCCAATCAAATCACACACAGAAAGTAAATCACATCACATTAAATAACTTAAGACATGGGCACTTTATAAATGCAGCAAACTTTTTGGAAGCATTAAAAGTGTCCAAGAAGATGTTCAAAATGTTTGTACACAATGACCCAGAAACTGTTTAGATGCATGTCAGACGTCACTGATGAGAAAATTAGGGATGTCGACTGTATGATGACTGAAATCGTCAAACAGCCTTGAACAATCACTTAATAGAACCAATGAAGAATTTAAGGAAAGGCCAAACAAGGAATGGAAGGAAGGAAGGACCGAATAATGAAAGGGAGGACCGAACTAATAATAATAATAATAATAATAATTCCTTACATTTATATAGCGCTTTTCTGGGCACTCAAAGCGCTTTACACAGTGGGGGGAATCTCCTCATCCACCACCAGTGTGCAGCATCCACCTGGATGACGCGACGGCAGCCATTTTGCGCCAGACCGCACACCACACACCAGCTGATTGGTGGAGAGGAGACAGCGATGATGCAGCCAATTGAATATGGGGATGGTTAGGAGGCCATGATGGACAAAGGCCAGTGGGCAGATTTGGCCAGGATGCCGGGGTTAAACCCCTACTCTTTTCGAAGGACATCCTGGGATTTTTAACGACCACAGAGAGTCGGGACCTCCGTTTAACGTCTCATCCGAAAGACGGCGCTCACTGAGCAGTATAGCATCCCCGTCACTATACTGGGGCATTAGGACCCACACAGACCGCAGGTTGGGCCCCCCCTGCTGGCCTCACTAACACCACTTCCGGCAGCAACCTAGCTTTTCCATGTGATCTCCCATCCAGGTACTGACCGGGCGCAGCCCTGCTTAGCTTCAGTGGGCGACCATGTGAGAGTTGCAGAGAGCTAGCTGCCGGCTATAATAAATGTAGGAAGGACCAAATGAATGAAGGGCCAAACAAGGAATGGAAGGGAGGACTGAACTAATAAAAGAAGGAAGAAAGGACCGAATGAAAGAAGAAAGGAAGGACTGAAAGAAGGAAGGAAGGAAGGAATGACTGAACAAACTAAACGAATGACCAAACGAAAAAAAGATCGATTAACCGAACAAACAAACGACCGACCGAAGGAAGGGAGGACCGAATAAACTAATAAATGAAGGTAAGAACAAACAAACAATGGAAGGAAGGAACGAATAAATATATAGGAAGAGCACTAAATTCTCTACAAAATGTTACATTTACACATCCCTGCACAAACTTGCATGTGAACGCATCAACGTTTTACATTGTATTACCCACTACTCACTACTCGAGTACTTCTAAAAGCTCTGCTAAATCATATTTTGAGTAATATTTACAACAGATACTTTAACTTTACTTGCACTACATTTTTGGGCACATAATGGCACTTTTACTTGAGTATGATTTTTCAGTACTCTTTCCACCACTGAGATTCAATGCCTCAATGCAGAATTTAAAGTATAAAATCTTATTGACCTCAATTGTTTGAAAACAGTGTGCATTTTGGTGTATTTTTCAAACTGCTATACAGCTTTAGATGACTTAATATATTTTAAATGAGTCACATTACTTCAATAAAAAACAGCAGAGGAAAGAAAGTCACACAGGTTTGAACTTTTGACTTCAAAATAAGGAAATGATGAGAGAATTTTTACCCTGTAATTTGTACCACCCCTTCGCCTTTGTCTCTTACCTGATTTCATGCAGTTTGACTGCTTCATTGATTAGCACCACAAGCACGATGGACAGAGAAACCAACAGCCACACCATCAGTGGAATGTGATGAAGAGTGAACACCACCTCTGTTCTCCTGTTCCTCCACAAATGATAATCAATCACAGCCTGCACCACCTGTCCCAACAACCTAACACAAGGGAGTGGAGAAAATTAGGTGGCATGTAAAGAGCATTTATATGATGGCAGATTTTTAAATTACTTTTACTTCTGTCACGACCACTCTCAGGATTTAGTATGATAATGAATATGTATATGTGTTTGGTCTTAGCGGAATAGACCTGCTATGCTGCTGCTTTGATAATTGCAACATACTCGCAGTAGCAGGTCACATGCTCTATTCACAGACATACCATCTGAGGATATAATATGCTGCTGCTACAAAAAATTTAGCTGCAAACCATAGCAGATCTAAACACAAGTGAAGCTGATGTAGACATTTACTTTTTAGCAGACTGATCCGCCAACGTATCCAGCACATGCTTAACGCAGTGGATGACCTTCCAACTGCAACCCATCACTGGGAAACACCCATACACTCTCATTCAAACACATACACTACGGCCAATTTAGCTTACCCAATTTACCTATAGTGCATGTCTTTGGACTTGTGTGGGAAACCGGAGCACCCGGAGGAAACCCACACCAACAAACTCCACACAGAAATGCCAACTGACTCAGCCGAGGCTCAAACCAGCGAATTTCTTGCTGTGAAGAGATCGTGCTACTCACTGCGCCACCATGAAGCCCTTCTACACTGAATAATTTAAACAGAAAACACTCACACCACAGGCACTGTGAGACACCACCATGTGTTGCTGAATGGGTTTCTCCTCCACAGGGGTTGTGAACGGTGTACATAGCTGAAAGAGATGACCACTGGGGAAAAAAAGAGCAAACAAAAGCAGAAATAACATCACTACAACTTCATCATGTTTTTTACAATAATTCAAATCCAGATAAATCAAATAGTAAAAAGAGGATCATGGTTTACCAATACAAAACCCAAATCACAAAATACCCAGTGTAATTTTTAAATACGGGGTTCATACACATTTTTACTACTAAAATTTTCCATGACTTTTTCAGGACTTTCAAGTAAATTTTCATGACCTGATATTTCATGTAATGTCTACGTATACATAGTAAATAACAAGAAAAACAATGCATGTTTAAAGTTATTACAGCATACTATAAAACATACAACAATTTATTTAGTTTAAATTAATCTTTATTAATCTTGTGTGTGTGTGTGTGTGTGTGTGTGTGTGTGTGTGTGTGTGTGTGTGTAAAATTTATTTAGATAATGCTTACTCAGCACTAATAATGTGAGAGCATAAGTTTGGCCATGGACAGAAAGGAAGACCACTAACCCATATTTAAGTCTACAGATATTTGTTAAACTAATATCCATGATTTTTTAAAAACTTTTCCAGGTTTTTCAGGATCGTATGAACTCTGAAAATAGCATTTAAATTTAATTAAATAAAATGTTGTTAAAAAAAAAAAAAATAAACTTGTTTTTAGAGTGAATAATTGACTATGATTGAATAAAATACTATAATGTACTAGGATTTAATACTATGAACTAATTAAATAAGAAATTAACTAATTATTAGTGCTAAATTTAATTTAGCTAAAAACAGTCATATTTAATATTAATAAGTAATATTGAAACTGGTCTCATTCACTTCCATTTATATTTAGCATTAAAAAACTCCTTGCTGTGTTGGGTGATGATGTAAATGTTATTTTTTTGTTATATTACTTTTTATTTTTATGTAGAGCCATAAACACACACGTTTGTATATTATATCATAACATATTTATTTTTATTTAATGCCATGCCAGCAACAACAACTTTTTTTATGACATTAAAGGGCACCTATTTTACCCCTTTTTCAAGATTTAAGATACGACTTTTGTGTTTCAGCTCAAATGACTAATCAGATTATTTATTATACCTTTCAGAATATTGGAATTTTCTGCTCTGAACACAGTGTAGCTGTTTTTGTGGCCTATGTCTTTAATGCTAGTAGTCCCTGCCCACCGTTCCTACGTGCCTGTCAGAGTGTGCCTCAATCTCCAGCTGTGTCAGATAAACAGAAAAGTGACAGACATGAAGGAAGCAGATCTCACGTAACGTTTGTGAGAAATACTACAGTAAGAACTTTTCCAATAATTATTTCATGAATTTGTTGTCGAGTTAATTCAAGCCTTTCTGCAATGATGAGTCACAAACAATGACGTTACAAAGTTTACGCACGCACACACAGCAGACACACACACATACACAGACAAAGTGGAAAATGTGATATGTGTATGGATATCCATTATGTTAATGTACAAAATAAACCTGATTTAACGTCCATAAACCGAGATTAAAGCGTATTCATTAATAATAGAACTGACACACGGCTGTGGTGATAAAGACGGTAAAATCGCTGTAATTCATTACAAATTTGCAACAGACTTAAAATGTTTTAAACTGGTCTTGATCACAATTGATGATGATTGATGATCACAGCGAGTTTAACATCTTTTAATCCTGGTTTCTATGCGCACGTCCTGTCTTGTAAATAGGATTATACATGTTACTGTGGAGGCATGTTCATACGAGTTGTCAACTAATTTAGTGGGCAGGGAAACCTGTCTCTTACATCAAGTTGCAGTCAGCCACAAAATGAGTGGAATTATTTTTCTTTTGCAAATTGTTTTTTTTTTAAAAAGCATGTCATTATACTCATTGTATTCTTACATTCTACATAATACAATATATATTTCCAATAAACATTCTTATAAAAAAAACAAAAACAAATGAATGCATAAATTAGATAAGATGTTTTGTTTGTGGAGTAAGTAGTTTAAGCAGTGTTTGCTGCTGTTTGATTTTCCTAGATTTCCCTCTATAAGCAAATGTACTAAAAGTCCTAAAACAGAACAGATTTAAAGGTTCAGGACACCCCGGAGAACTTTTTTTTTTATATTAACAGATGTGTGTGTGTTGAGCATCAGTTAAGACAATGTTAGCACCTGTCAGCTTTAATTGTGGGGGAAACTGGATAATTTTGAGCTTTTGTCAGCTAATTTTAGCTTCCGGGTTTAAAATGATTTTTGAGGCGGGATCAAAATCGGCGACGTAGCTCAGAACTGCAAGTGCAATGATGACGCGTCGGTTTCTCATTATTATTCATAGCGGAGTTTTCTTAACCTATGAGAAGAGCCGGCTGCTTAATTATTCATGAGACCTGCCAGTGTCAAGCCCGAGCTGAGAGACACGGAAACCACGGCACAGTATTTAGCCGTTCATGAAGGCTCATATGCGTTTGTTTCCATGATCCACGGGGTTTGTTGCATGTTTTCCGACGCGATCTTGTCAGGGCCGATCATACAGCAAAGCTGTGTGTGTGCTGCTAGCATTTTTGTCGGGAGAGCAGCACGAGAATTAGAGAATGGCGGACGCCGTCTTTTATCAGGAGTTCATTCACATTCAGACACATCGCCATGCTGCTGTGTTCGCCTAAATCCTCCAGATTACCAGCAGGGTTAACGGTTAAAATAGACCGGTCAGGAGACCTGCTGCACTGAGTCTGCTGGATACGGGGATTGAGGGAGAAGTCCTCATTTATAGTGTTTACATGAACACACGTCTTTATAATGATGTAAATTGTGGTTTTCTGTTTATGAAATTACGAATAACAAATGTAGCAGGGCATAAAATCACTGTTCATTTGTTTGCATTTTAACTTTGTAAACTATAAACTCATGCGTCTCCTCACGGTTTGTGTCTCATTTTGTGAGCTAACTGACTACAACAGTTGTTCGCTCACCTTCTCCCCTGCTGGCTACGCCCACTCCTGCCCGATGCTCGCGGAGCTCCGCCCATTAATCATGCATCTTTTGAAAAAATTCTGAAGTAGACTTAAACCGAAAGTGGGGGTGTCATGGCCCTTTAAGCTAACTAATGCTTTGCAGAATAAAGAGCACAGCAATGGAAGTGTATTCTATTTTTTAATAAAGTCACCTGTATGCAAGGCCAGAAAACCTGCCATGATCTTCTGAATCAAAAGCAGCCCATTGGACAATTCACCAAACCACTCTGGGGCACCCTGGGAGCTGTGCGGAACACATTAATCATTGATCACCACTTATAATAAATTCATAAACTTGAAACTGACATTCAAGAGTGTGCATGCAAGTGCTTGTATACCTAGATGTGAGTATGTGTGAGCAGTTGATAGTGCTGTTGTCGGTTTTTGTGAAGTTTGCTGCTCTAGAACAAACTTCCTGTAGCGAAAAGCCGAAGCCGACTAAGTAGGCCAACACCGTCAGACCAAACTTCAACAGGAACCAGCCCAGGAAGTAGTGCTGGGTCTGTGGGAGGCAGTCAAAAATAACACAACATCACATGTCAAGCTTGTTTCAATAATTTAAATCGGGAGCATTGTTGGTCTCAGGACTGACCTTGCGTGGTATGGAGTCCAAATTCTTTCCAGTGGCAACTGTCATGACCGAACTGTCAGGAGGTTTTCCCAGCAAGGACACACTGTGAATGCCAAAATAGTTCTTAATATATGCTCAGATATGACATAGTGACCTAGTTCTACTAAAACACACAACATTTCTTGTCTGTTACCTGAGCAGAGGGTAACAGAAGCAGGAAAGCCACAGTATGTCTGTGATGTTCATGGGAGGAGGCAGCTGAATAAGGCAAGCCAGAAACTGCGAAACCAAGATGTCGAGAGTTGAACTTTGAGTAATAATTCAGTGTGATTTACTTATTTATTCAGGTTTGAATGCCATATCAGCAGCATGTTTCTGTGGTGTGAAAAAGTGTTTGACCCTTTACTGATTTCTAGTATTTGTACATGTTTGTTACACTTTAATGTTTCAGATCATCAAACTAATTTAAGCAGTAGTCAAAAATGACACACAGTTTTTGAAATAAAGCTTTTTATTATTAAGGGGAAAGCAAAATCCAAAACTACATGGCCCTGTATGAATGATTGTATCAAAACTGCATGATGTGTTTTTTCTTGTGTTGTCTTTCACTAATAATTCAATTTGTTTGATGATCTGAAACATTAAAGTGTGGCAAACATGGAAAAAAATTAGAAATCAGTAAGGAGTAAGAATGCATATTCATGGCAACAGTGGTAATAAACATTCAATATATCATTAATAATCAAAACTGTTTTATAATAATCTTGCATTGTGCAAAAAACAAATTACAAATAACAATGCTGATAAAAAGTCATATAAAATCTTTCAATTTGGATAATAATAATTATACAAAAATCCCTCCAGAAGACAGTTGTAAACATTTCCCTTCAAATATTTCCTGAATAAAAACATTAACTCATATCGATTAAACATAGACATTCTTTAAAAATATGTTTTATAGTCAAAATATTCTTACAAGAGTTACAAATAGGTTTCTCTTCCATTTTGAATAAATATTGCAAGCGTGTAAGTCTCGAGAAGCCAATTCTGCATCATGTATGTACAAGCTGGTCATGCCTATTTTTCAACTGGTAATAATTTCTTTGATTTACTAATGGATTGATTTGAATTGTTTTGGATTCACCTGAATGATGACCAGTGTCAGCTGACACTGCAGGAGGAAGAGGAAGCACTTGCGAATGCCATAGGTGGTGTGTCTCGCCTGAAGAAAAATCAGAAAAATCAGAAAAATCACAGTAACATAAAAAAACAGTAGTTGTACCGAGTATTATTTATCTTATCTATAAAATTACCAAATAAATGTTATTTTTGTAAATGCTTACTTACACCCCAACCCTAAACCCAACCGTCACAGTACTGTAAAAATATTAATGATTGTTATACAGTATCATAAGAAAATGCTGCTTTATTAATGTGCATATCGCACTCCTGTCGGCCGCATATCCAATCAAGACTTTACCCGAGATTCAGCAAAACAAAACATATATGTTTGAAACACTTTCGTTGTTGCGCAGTCACTTTTAGCTACTTGTGGTTTTTACTCTATATATGTAAGTGCTTTATTTTAACCAAAGCTCTATTTTTGAAAATATTCAAGGGTAATTTGATTATAATTAGTTTTTTACCACTTGTATTGTACAAACACATCTCCATGGCTTATATGTTATGCTGGGGGTGTAAATATGATCATTTTGCTAATATTCGATTCAAATGGTCTGGCCCAGCTGAGGCTCGAACCAGCGACCTTCTTGCTGTAAGGCGATTGGGCTAACCAGTGCGCCACCTTGACACCCAACTTCAATAATAAATAGGTATATAAAATGCTGCGCTTCCCATCTCCATCTGCCACAATAACTTCTAGGACTTCTAGAATGAGTACTGTGCTCAAGTATTAAGAATGCATTCTGGATCTTTCATGTATCCTCCATTCTTGTGTTCTTGAGTATTAAAACTGAACTTTGACGGTTGATGATAACTTTACAGGAGAACACAAGCACATGAGATTCCTTAGGAACGCACATTGAGAAACAGCCATAATCTCCACTTACCTGCTCTATGAGTTTGACCATGCTGACACTCTCGCCCTGATGGAAAGACACCGAGCAGGCGAGACTGTTGAGACTAGCGCTGAGGCCCAGTGGAGAAAGCTCATCGCATTCTTCATTCAGCCCACAGACCGCAGCATACCCAAATGTCTCCCATGAGCAGCGGGACGGGTACAAAGGATCAAGAGAGATACTATAACACACAGAGAGAAAGGTTTACCGAAACACTGTGATCACTTACTATTCAACTTAGCAGTTGTTTTGTTATTACCAAAAACTCATAGCAGTCTTTTTAGCTTCTTGAAACTAGTCAGTCTTTATATTGCAGCTTTGCGAATGATAACATGCTATATTTATTGTCTGTATTACCCACCTAATGTCGCTCTGCAGGAAAAGGCAGCTGTTGCGGAAGTTTGCGGAGCTCCCCAAACAGCACGTCACCTCTCTGTTCTCCTGCATGATCTTCATCATTTCACACATTGCTGTGAAACGCAAACACAAGAGGCTCACCGCAAGCTTTTAAAGAACTAGTTCACCAAAAATTTATTCTTTTATTAATCATTTACCCTCATGTTGTACTAATCTCTTGAATTTGTTTTTAGATATTTTAGGTGGGATCTGAGATCTTCCTCATCATTTATAGACAGCAACAATACATTAAAAAACAGAAAAGGAAGCAAAAACATTGTCAAAAATTTCCAATTTTTTTGGTTTCTTGCCTTAACTCTTCGAAAGTTAAGAACAAATTTTAGTGAAGAAGAATGACTTTTGGTCTGCTCTGGCACATTTTTCAAAGGTGCCACAATATCGAATCACGAGCAAAAATTTTGAACAGAACTTATTTAACACCAGTTCGTCTCAATAAGATATTTTCTAATGTTTCTCAATGTTGTTTTAAGTGCAAATCCAATGTTGGTACTATGAGGTTGAAAATGTAAAATGATTAAGACATACTGGAAATAAATGCACAAATTAGTTCATAAGATTACTGGCAAGTCTTTTGCCCTATCTCCAGTTATTTATCTTCTGAATTTTAAAACTGGTCTACAGCTTAGTCATGGATAGGATGTTTTTTGCTATTTCTGCAGAGAATTTAGGTAAAAATCTGTGGATTTCTGCGAAATTATTTTGGTAGTATCATAACTAAAACATTATTATGTGAAATAAAATATAATATCTTTTTAACTTTTATTTAATGTTTAAAATGCAAATCCAATTAGATTCAATTTATTTGGTAAACAAAGTAAGTCTCTCATATAATATATCTACTAAAAGACAGAAAATATTACTGTACAAACTGCATTGTACATAAATCAGATGAACATTTTTCATATTAGTCAATAATATTACTGTAATTAATTAAAAAAAACTGATTAAACTTAAATTTACTCAAGTAAATAAACAGAATTAATGATGGGCTAAAATCTGCGAAAACCTGCGGAATTCTGTGCGCGCAGATTCCGTGTGGGCCTAGTCATGGACTAGAATTTGTGTTACACCTCTGTAGTTATAGAGCAAGAAAATGTATTTTTTTGTTGTGGTCTTCTCCTAACATTCCTTCAGTCAATATGTGGTAAAAACGTAAGACATGCATCAGAAATCTTAGTATTTCTGGAATATCTGAAATCCTTTATGGGAGTTTCTGGAGAATATATATTGAAAGACTAGTTATTTCTCATTTGACCCTTCATAAAAGACTTGAATTACTAGCCAATGGACGTTTGTATAATAGATGGCTGTATTATTGTATTTGATGAAATGATGAGACACGTATACTACTGTTTTGTCATTGCAAATCTTAAAATAAAGGTATTAAAAAGTGTTCTTGGAGCTTTGTATAATCACATTTAAACCACTGATGCTCCATGGAAAGTTTTTACAATGTTATGGGCATTTTTCATCCTAGGACCAAAATGAAGGATGAAGGGAGCTCTCAGACTTCAATATCTTATTTTGTTTAAAAGATGAACACAGGTCTGAGGAGATTGGAAGAATGGGAGGGTGAGAAGTAATAATATAATTTCATAACAATTTTTTGGTGACTAATCTTTTAACATGCATGGACTAAGGGCGCACTCACACTCTGCAATCCGAACCGTGCCCAGGGCCGTTAGCTGGATCGTTTGAGAAGTGTGAGTGCTTTAAATCAGGCTCAGGCATGGTTCAGTTGGCTGGCCCTAGCCCGGTTGGAAGAGGTGTGCCAGAGTGCGATTCACTTAGGCCCGAAACTAAAGACGAGACGTGAATTTTAAGAGACTGTTTCATATGGATTTATTAATCAATCTTACTGTTCAATCAACGCAAACTGTCGTGGATTATTAAAAACGTAAACCACTCACTGCACGGCCTGCACCTTTAGCAAACCTTATAATTCCTGCAGCATGAGGACTTTATGATTGTTTATGAGCATCAAATGTGGCTGATCTGTTTGGTGAAATATTTGACTGTGTGTCACTGCATCCCAAACCATTAAAACAATATAACTAAAGTAATCTCCATTTTGTTGAGTGAGAGCGATTCTTAAACTGAACAGCGCATCATCGGTGACGTAAGCGTGCTCAGGCTCAAATGCAATGTGAGTGCAAGCTGATGGGGGAGATGGGAAGGGGGAAAAGCGTGCTTCGGCCCGGTTCAAGGCAACTGTACATAGTGTGAGTGCGCCCCTAAAAGCCACAAAATTCTCATTTCTTTTTTAAAGCTGGTTTTGAGGCATACTCACTTTCAGGGGTGCAGTCTGTGAACAGCGGCACCAGTAGAGGCACATTGTCTATGTTCTTCAAATGAGGACGAACCTGATGGATGCCACGAGGCAGTTTTGCCTACAAAACAACACAGAGACATAAGCCCAAATCAGTCATCTGACAACTGCTGAACAAATATCATCGTATGCATTTTTAAACACCACAGTTAACAATGCTTCATAAATGCCAGACAAATGTCTTCCCCATTAGTATCAAAATATACAGTTTAATTGCATTCATTCCACCCCTGAGTCACAGTCTGTGCAAAGGCACCTAAACACCATTTCAGAAGTGCTTGTGTGGTGTATGTGGCTTACTCTATTGCAGTCTTCTAAGAAACTGGGCACATCGCTGTCAGTAGGTTGAAAACTGGCAAGATCTGATTGGTCCTCTGGCAGTAGTGGGCCTTCTGCATCATCACGAGAATCTAAAACACAGAGAGGATAATTTGGTCAAATATATTATGGGACAAAAAGCTGTTCAAAATAGTTTTAAAATGAATGTTTACGATTTGTTGTGAGTGTCGCTGTGGACTAAATCTGCTACACATGTTATTGCAGTATGAATAAGCATATATAAATCCTGTAGCACAGTGGTTCTCAAACTGTGCTACACGTACCACTAGTGGTATGCAGGCTTCCTTCAGGTGGTACGCTGAAGAATCGCTTAATAATGAAAGAATAAAATGAACACACTTTTAACCCTTTGATCTATACGATAACACTGATGTGATCAGACAGCATTGGCAGTTCCCTGAAGCGTACGTTCACACAAGCGTGCTTAGAATGTTTACTATAGTATATCGCATCATCAGATTTTAAAAATCAATCTGCTTGGCGCAGAGCACTTGTGTAGCAGATACACACATGCTAGAGAAGCGTTTTTGCAGACCAGTCCTGTTGTGTTGGCATTTTAGTTAGTGCAAACTCAGGAATTTCCTCATAATGCATCATTGGTAAAATAATTATTACAAATGTGTCTAAATGTGTGCTGATAGTTTTGTAAAATAATGCGTGTTTTCGATATATAAACTTATTTGTTTTGTAAAGCAGAGGCTTTCAGTTTAGTTTGTTACTTCAGATTTAAGCTAATTAATTTGGATGCGACTTAAATGGCGCGAGACACAGAACATAGACTCAAGCAACTTTGCCATGTTTGAAGCTTAGAGGTAGAATATAACTTAAGTTAGTCACTGTATGCGCATGCAGAGGGACCGCGAACTGTACCCGAGTCTGCTTGAAAACAATGGTTGGTGCATGGTTAATGCAAACATCCTCATTCACAGTAAATCAGGGAAACACCGCACGTATGAGTAGGTCAAGCACTGTATGTATGCATTTACTCACTCGCTTTTCTGACAAACATAGGCCTACTGTTAGTGACGAGCAGTATGCAGCTCTAATTTCTAATTAAAATATGTAATTCCAAATCATAATAAAATACATGTTTTTTTTATTTTTTTCATTTTTTATTTTGAGTTTTCAGATGAAAATACATATATATATCTTACATATTCTCTCCTACAGAAAGAGACTTACAGATCTTGTATATGCTTTGTATTTTCTTCTCTTTAACAACAAGTATAACTATGAACAGTAAAACATTGGGAGCTACAAGTCCTTTAAAAGTTTTCCTTTAAAGAAGAAAAGATACTTATTTATACAATGTTACATTTAGGTTACAATTCAAGAAAACTTCGGGCATATTGGTGAAATATACTCAGTCCATTTACTCCAAATTAGAAAAAAGTATTCTGTTTGTGTTCTTAATGAAAACGATAGTTTTTCCATGACATATATAGTGTGCACTGTATCAATCCATTCTTCAACTGTAGGTGACTCTAATTTTAACCATTTTTTTGTGATTACTTTTTTACTAGCTGCCAAAAGAATAAATAGCAGTTTCTTGTCTTTATTAATCCATCCATCCAAATTTATATTACCTAAATATAAAGATTCACAGGTAAAGGCAATCTCTACTTCAAAAATGGCATCTAGATGTATTTTAATCTCTTTCCAATATGGGGCTAATTTCTGACAATTCCAAAAAAACATGATAATGATTAGCTATTTTTTCCCCACACATTCTCCAGCAGCTAGTACCCTTTCCTCTATGTATTTTCTGTGATGGTGTGATAAAAAAACCTTAAGACATTCTTCCAACAGAATTCTCTCCACAGGGCAGAGCTGGTACATTTCCATTGGGTTATAAAATACATGTTAATGTTTAAATTATTTATAATGTTTAAAGTGGCTGACAATAATCCATATTCTTTTTAACAGAAATTAATCTGCCTTGTTTCTGAACTGTGCAGTGCTGTAGCTGCTTAATTGGGCCCGCTACGCTACTGTGTTTCAATACTGATCATTATGGTGGTATTTGGAAAGAAATTTTTTTTGAGGTGGTACTTGGTGAAAAAAGTTTGAGAACCACTGCTGTAGCAAATCAAAACAGGTGATCACATTGACTGCAATTGGTGGAGAATTGGTGCAGGCCATTATTTTAAAATAATAAAAAACTGATATGAATTCTTGCAGATTCATTTTTTGCATTAAAAAAAAAGCATAACTGTCTGCGCCATTTATATTTTCTAGAGTGAACTAGATATTTAATTTAAATTTGTGTGCAGACAGGCAAAAAACAACACCTTGCAGAAGCTCATCATGTAGGGAACCTGCTTGGCTAGGGCTGGACGGAGCACCATCACAGTGACCATCTCCGTTTGGGGTCAGAGAGATGTGACAGTTCCAGCCTGTCTCCAAACCCATCTTCTCTGCAAACACCTACAGGCGAGGACAACATTAGGAGCTAACCAAAAATGACATCCCAGATACATTTTCACTGCTGAGTGCGTTTTCCTATCAATGTCATACTTTGCTGCGCAGTTCGTCTTCCATTGAGAAGTACACAAAGCGTATGCAGGCTCCCACCAGGTTCTCGATGAGCCGTACAGTATCCAGTCGAGCCTGAAACTGGGACGACACCATTCCCATGAAGATCTGACCACTCAGAGCCTGCACACAGTCCTCCTTCTCCAAACCTTCTCCTATACCCTCTGAAACATATACAGTAAACATCGATGTCAGAGTTGGTATGATTGATTAGTTTAAACAATTCAGTTTTAACTATACATTTCTATCTAGAAATTTAATAAATGTTTAGCCACATGATCATCCGTCTATTCAACTATACTTTTCAACATACCTTTTAAGGTTACTATCAGTGCATCTGTATACCTATGCATCCATCTATCCGTCCATCCATCCATTCATTTATCCATCAGTCCAAGTTTCCATCCAGGTATCTATCAGCCCATATACTCATCTTATCCATCAATCCACATATTGAGCATTCAAATCAATGAATCCATCCATCCACCCAAGAATAATTTCATCATCCATCCACGTCACATATTCATCATGCATTTATCCAATTTTCATCCATCCATCCATCAATCCAAGCACATATCCTTCCATCATCCGTCTATACTCAATTCATTTACCCATCCATTTATTCATCCATCCATCCATCAATCCATCTATGTATCCATTCATCGATGTGTTCATCCATCATCCACCAATTAACTCACATATCTTTTAATCACAATTCAATCCATCAATCTATCCACCCAAGTATCATTCAGTCACCCATCTTCTTATCCATCCTCATATTTATCATTCATCTATCCAAGTATTCATCAATTCACTCAAGCTCATATCCTTCCATCAGCCATCTATCATTAATTAATTTACCCATCCATCAATTCATCCATTCACCTATTGATCCATCTATGTATCCATTCATCCCTATATGCATTCATAATCTATCAATTAACCCACATATCATTCAAATCATCCATCCATCTATATATCCATTAATCCAGCTATCCATCCATAATTCAAACCATCCACCTATCCTTCCATCAACCATCTATCATTAATCCATCCACTTATCGATCCATCCATGTATCAATCCATCATGCACCAAATAATCCACAAATCCTTCAATCACCCACCTACCTATCAAACAATCAATCCATCTACATATTTATTAATACAGCTATCCATCCACAATCCATCCAACCACCCATCCTTCCATCATCCATTCACCATTAATCCATCCACCTATCAATCCTATTTATTCATTCATCCATGTTCTCATCCATTTTCCACCAATGAACCCACATATCTGTCAAATCACCCACCCATGCAACAATTCATATATCGAGCCATCCATCCGTTCATCCATCCATCCATCTGTCATACATCCATAATTCATCCAACCATCCTTCCATCAACCATCTATTATAATCCATCTATTTATCGATCCATCCATGCATCCATTTATCCATGTATTCATCCGTCATCCACCAAATAACCCACAAATCCTTCAATCACCCACCTACCCATCAAACAATCAATCCATTTACTTAATCATTAATCCAGCTATTTATCCACAATCCATCCAACCACCCATGCTTCCATAATCAATCCACCATTAATCCTTCTATGTATCCATTCATCCATGTTCTCATCCATTTTCCACTAATTAACCTACATATCTTTCAAATCACCCACCCATGCAACAATTCATCTATCGAGCCAATCATCCATCCATATATCCATTATCCATTCATATTTGATCCAACCCACAACCTATTCTTCCATTTATAACATCTATCTCTCTATTTATCTGTCTATTAATCTGATTATCAATGTATCAATCTAGTCACATATCCATTCATCAATCCATCCACCCATCATTCTATCCATGTCTTCATTTATCATCAATCTGCTTTACTATCAACCTAACCATCGTCCATGCATCCATCCATCCATCCATCCATCCATCCATCCATCCATCAATCCATCCATTCAGATATCCATCCACTGATCCATCCATCCATCCGTCCGTCCATCCGTCTGTCTGTCTATCTATCTATCTATCTATCTATCTATCTATCTATCTATCTATCTATCTATCTATCTATCTATCTATCTATCTATCTATCTATCTATCTATCTATCTATCTATCTATCTATCTATCTATCTATCTACGATGAATAAATTGACAGACAAGCATATCAACACATACAACGTCTCTCACCATCAGAGCTCCAGCTGTTTCTGCGGCTGCCATGTTTGATCGGGGTGGTGCTGGGAAGCTCCACCCCAGAAAAGAGTGCGGGGCCTGGAGCCAACTCCACACACTTTCCATTGAGCTGTCCAGACAGTGTGACCTGCATAGGCTTATAGGCGAATGCAGAACAATATCCCGACAGACAGGCACGTTGGTAGAAATCTAGTACCTTTTTCCTATGGGGAATAACGCCAGTGCTTTAGTAACACAAACAACATTGTCCACTCTGCATATTCAGAGAACTGCATTTTAAATCAGGAGTTTCTAACCTATCCGAGCCAGACAGTGGATAGATATCCGCCCCATCCCAGAAATCAGTGCAGGCTTCCAAGATGAGGTCAGCCGAGCCGTGGGAGAGCATCTGTACATTATCTGAAAAGATTTCAAAGGGCAAAGGACAAAGATTAGACAAACCACCAGGGACAAACAGGAAGTGGGAGAGAAAAACATGTTTTTTTCCATACTGGTAGTGTTGTCCCTGACAAACAGACTAATGAGGTGACTGATGGGGGGCTGGCGTTTGGTAAAGTGATGGAGGCGCCGGGGGGCAGATTCTTTGGCCTTCTCTCCAGAAGGAAGCTGGTACAGAGCCAGATGATTCTCATGTTTAAATAGTTCCCTCGCACCCGGAGTGAAACCTGACATACAACAGAGGAAAAGAACAATCTGAATGCTGAAGAAGAGCATAATTATAATATGAAAATATACTACACTTAACTTTTAATAAACTGGTCAAGAGATTTAAAAATCTATATACTGAATGCTAAACTATAAATCCTGAACATGTATGTTTGGTAGTACCTATAAGGCGAGACAATTCACAGAGCCCCCAAGGCACGTGAACAGGAAGAACCGCGCCATGGCATTCCTGCAGCGCCAGGTTGGACAGGTGATCCGAGAATCTGCAGAGCTGCTGGGTGACGGTTGCATTGCACAGATTCAACAGGATGTTCAAACCAAGGGGCTTCAAGGAGGACAGGTGATTCTGCCAACCAGAGTCATCAAACTGGATGCTGACGGGGTTCTGCTGATCCTGAGACAGGCTCAACATCTCCAAATGATAGTCGCACACGAAATCATCTGCCTCACACAAATCATCACCAAGACCACATTGCTGAAAGCAGAGACATACACAAAACACGTGAGTCCAAATGCATCGGCAAAACTGGAGATGTACAATATTTTCAGAACGTTCAATAAATTGGTTGATAAAAGTTTTAATTATAACATTGGTATCTGTCTGACATCTGAAAAAATGGCGATAAAATAATGTGTTGATTAAGAGCCTCTGTTAACTTCATTGTTTACTTGGAATGCTAGACGTAAGATCAGGTCACCAATCTGCTTATTCTTAAGGCGAATCATTGCCTCATTGATGAATACATTTATAAACAGTCTGATGCTGTCCTACATTAATAAAAATGTAAGTAAAATACAAAAATATTAAGTTAGCTCTGTTTAGAAATCAAGCATACTTCGTGTCATAAAATCAAATCTGATTAGATTTAATGGCTTCATGGGCTATTGGGGAAAAATCCCAAAACTGACACTTTGCAAAAATAAAAAATAAAAATACAAAAACAAACAAATATGTCAGCATTCGCATCAGTCAGGAGTTAAAAATGTTGGTTTATGATATAAACCGATTCAATATTAATTAATATTTAAAATTCAATAATATGTAAAGACCGTGGACAAACCAAGGCGACGCCAAACAACTAGTTTTAACATGAACCAACTGTGTCGTTAATTTAGCTTGCGTTTGGTCTTGTCTGGACCAAAAAGCTGTGTGTGAACACACCAACCAGACAGTAGCCGAGTGATTCGAAAGTGTACATTCTGCAGCTGCGTTCGAGGATTTCATTTTCCGCACTGGCAGGTGGCGAACTTCCGACACACACATCCAGAGTAAACAAAGCAGCATTTAGTACCATTATCACGGTACTTATCAGTCATCATGCAGGGATTGGATCATGCAAAGATGCCTGGTAATCTAATAATCCAGATTGTTTGCAAACATTTGAGAAATGTAGTAAACAATGTAGATTTGTGTTCCTTTGTGACTCAAATCATTCTCTAGCTAAGTCACTTCAGTCTTTGTTCTGGTGCTCAGATTCATTGCTGGATAACCAAAGGGAAATTTCTCTTCAGCCAACGCCTGACACCTTATCTACATGCTGAATTCCCTGAATTAGCCCCATGAAAGATGACATGTGGAACACACCAAACCAACTAACCGGACCAAACCAGACCGACGAAGCCCAATGGCCGACCATTGGCTTAGTGTGTCCTGGCCTTTAAGGTGTAGTCCTACCTGAACAAAGTCATTTTCTCCACCCTCAGTGTCATGGCTGAAACTGACATTGGAGCCCGATGGGTGTTTGGAACGGGTGGTTTGGGGTCCTCGTCGCTGGCGTTGGGTGTCCGAGGAGCGGGCAGTGTCGTGTGACGTCTCACTGGGTTCCTGCTCGGCCATGTGGAGGGAGGGTTCAAACGCTGGTAAACACAGCAGTGCTTCGCCTTCCTGAGGCTAAACACAAAAACCACACTCATACAGACTGAAGGGAGACAAAATACAGTGGCTCAAGTCTAGAATTGAATATTTTCACAATTTCTATAATAACCATTTTGCTATTCTGATGCTTTTGTCTAGTCATGAGTAGTACCTCATCTCGATCCTCCTCGCCCTCTGTCCTGCAGAGGGAATTGACTGACAGGTCGTCTCTGAGGTCATCCTGGCTGTCATGAGGAGGTTCGACTCGTCCACTGAAGAACAGTACGGTCTCTGGACTGGGATTGGGCCAGGATAGGATACCCTGCTTATCCACACAGCACAGCACCTATAAGCAGGTCAGGACAAAATAAAAGACACCTTATTCACTTCATAAAGCTTGTGATGCAATGAATTGAAAGGATTTACTTTTTAAACAAATGTCTGTTTAATTGGCGGTTCAAAATATTTTTTTGTCAATTATTTTTAGGAACTGAAGTTTCTTTGGCTATTGGCATGTTGTTATACAGGTGCTACACCACCAAATCCAAATAAAACTATGTACTTTAATCCATGATGCCTTTTTTTCATTTCATTCAAAATTTAAAAGATGCCACTTCCATGACTAAGGTCCACTGCTTCCGTCAAATCATGTTAAAAAGAAATTAACAAAGCAAAACCCTCAAGTACTTTTTAACCTATATGACTTTCTTTTTTTGCTATTACTGCTGTTGTTGAACACAAAGTATAAGCTATTTTGAAGAATTTAAGAAACCTAAAGCCATTGACATAAATCTATAGCAGTAAATAAATATTACTGAAGTGAGGGGCTATCAATATTCAACATTCTTCATAATCTCTTCTTTTGTGTTTAACAGAAGGCAGGTTTGGAAAATGTGGTGGAGAGTAAATGATTACAGGAGTTTACTTTTTTAGGGTGCACAATTCCAGTAAAACTAAATCAGATTAAATTCTGTCATCATTTACTCTCCCTCCACTTGCTCCAAAGCTGTTCCTTCATTCTGTTGTAACTGGTTAGTCGTTGACTACCACAGTATTTTTTGTTACTACTACAGATGTCAATGGCAGCTGGTTTCTAACATGCTTTAGAACTTTAGTTGCGTCCCAAAATCACATACTTGCACACAATTCTTCGCCATTTTGTAGTATAAATAGTGTAAGTAGTGCATTCACACTGAAAATTCTAAAAATAATAAGTGCACTTTAATTACGTTGATGATGCACTTACTCAACCGGTAAATTTAAGTGTGGAATGATGGACACTTAACACACTCAACATTCGCAGCTTTGCTCACATAGTAAAAGGGGCAGAGCTCTCGGGCACACATATTTGATAACTTTATTTATTTTGGATTGTGAAAGCTAAATTCTGATACAAGATTGATTATATCGCTTTCCGATGGTGAATGTGTTTTTACGCATGGCAGGTCTTATTTGGTACTTTGGTCCTTTATTTCACTAATTTGGCAACCGTCAAATGTCATCTGGGAAATGGTTTGAATTTCCTCTTAATAAAACAACGTTAGTGTTCCATTTGGGACAACACGACATACATATACTACGCTGTTGAGTGTGTAAGTGCATATGTACATAGCATGCCATTTGACACAGCGAGTGTTTCTCAACCATGTTCCTGGAGGACCACCAGCTCTGCATATTTCCATGTCTTCTTAACCAAACACACCTGATTTAGATCATCAGCTCATTAGCAAAGACTGAAACCCCTGTAATGTTGTGGAAAAACAAAGGAGAAATCCAAAACATGCAGTGGTGGTGGTCCTCCAGGTACATGGTTGAGAAACACTGCTTTAGAATATCTTGTTTTGTGTTCAACAGAAGTAACAAATTTAGAAATGTTTAAACAACTTGAGTGTGAAGAAATAGTGCGGAAATGTTCATGTTGGGTAAACTATCCCTTTAAGAGTTTACCACACAAGTGCCACAGAAATATTGTAAACATTGATAATCTATTTAACTGCATTTAAAAGACAGCTAAGACAGGATGTACAAGAATATGCACTTTAAAGATGTTTATGTTTAGCCTATTTGTAGGATTCCACACATGCTCTCGTCTTATTCATAGTAAACACTTGTTATTTGTTTTTACAACTGCTCTCCTCAATGTCAGCTCCTTCTGTAAATTGATTACAAGGTTCAAATAAAACATAAGTACAATCTTAAAGTGAACATTAATTATTTTTTCCATCAATCTAGAAATAGGAAGCCTAATATCTCGTATGTGACGCCAGGGGGAGCACTCACAGTGACTGAACCCAATGTGTGCAGCAGACTGGAGGTATAACACAGGGTCTGGGACTCTCCCTTCAACACACTGACCAGGTGTCTCCACACACAGCGTAGCATCTCCTGTAAACATGCACACATAACACACACACACATGCGCACAACATGAGTCTCATATTCAACAGAAACTCAAATCCATCTATCAGCAGCTCTTGGTTTCGAATGGCTCTGCAAAAGTGTCAGGATTTATGAAACCTGAAACCTGGTTCAAAACACAGACACAGACACGCGCACACACGTACACACGTACACACACATACGCGCAGAGTCTGGGTAGGTTAAGCAGGAAAAAAAGCAGTGTTATCCTATCCAGTCTTGGGTTTATCCAGCTGCATTTAGAAATTAAGTGGAGTTTCATTAAAGCACAAGAACAAGATTAATGCACCTTGCAGCAGAAAGCAGTAAAAGGGAGAGGGGAAATTGAATTGACTGAATGACTGGAGGTTTAGAACTTGAAGCAAACAAGTTGAAGCTTGAGGCAGCAGCTACAGGAGAGCAGCACTGCGGGAACTGAAGATGGTTAGTTCTTGGCATCAATGTGAAGTCTATGTAAAATCAAAACTGTCCACATTATAAATGTCAAATATTGTCAATAAACAATCAAATTGCTTTTTTAGGTTATTAGGCAAAACTGTACATGTGTGACATTTAAAAAACTGTTTTAATCAAGATTTTAATTTTAATTTCACACTCCCAGTGTTGAGGGTAACATATTACATGTAACACAAGTTATATAATAATATTAATTTTCTAAGTAGCAAGTACAGTAATGCATTACTTTTAAAAAAAAAGTAATAATATCGGAGTTACTTTTTTAAAAATGTAACACGAGAAGGTGTAGAAGGTGATTGTCTTCAGAAACATTTTTTGTGTTGGTTGAAAGTCTTTCTACACTGCAATAGTGATAATTAAAGTAAATGATTTAAATGTGTTTATGTATTTTTATATTCTAGGTAAGACATAAAACCAAAAAACTGTTCATCCAATTTAATATTGTCGAGCTGATAATTCCTATAATTCTGATAAGTAGCCCAAACTGTCTGTCAGCAAATATAGATTTGAACAACTGCGCATCTGTTTGCGCAGATCCGCTGATGCACGGTTCACACAGACATCGATCACGTGGACACGAGTGTGAGTGTGAAAAACAAGTGCTCAATCAAAACTTTAAAATCCTTAATCAATATTGCATATTATTGTTAACAATAACAATATTGTTATTTTTGCATTTGGGTCTTTCTTTTAGACAGGTAATGTTCTCTTTTAAATTGTTTTAAAATTTTAATTAATTAAAGTATTTTATTCATCCAAAGCTTATGTAGATGTTGTTGTTACAAATGGGTTACATGCACAGAAGTGTTGTTCAGCCACTGATCTCCACCAATGAACAATTGATGTGACAATTTTCAATTTCATAAGAGACCTTGTACAGCATTGATAATGTAGATTTTTATTTAGTTAAACAACAAAACATAAGTAGATAGCGCTATTTCACCTAGCTTGCTTTACTGAGGTGAAGTTGGTTTTATATTCACAATGGTTCATTGTTGAACAATGACAGCCTGTGATGCGCTCCCTATATTGTTGACCAGGCTACTCTGAATATTCTAGTCTGAAATAGCATGCAAGTATGGTTTAGTAATAAGTGTAATTCCTGCACGCCGCCAGCCAACTACTAAGCATACAGTAGTTGCTTTGGGACAAAGCGTATGTGAGACACTGATGAGTGAGACTGATGAGAGAGTGATGTTTTTCTTGCTAGCTACATAACTGAAAACTTGCTAGATATGATACAGTTTTTCATTCAGAATTGTATTATAAAGTACTACAAAGTTTTCTGACTGGCATGACATGATCTGGTGGGTGTTTGTCATCTTTAATGTGCACATTTGCGAATTCAGGAGGCAAGGCTTTGGATGACAAGGGAGGGACTGTATTTAAAAGATGTTATGCGAACCGGTTAACATTTGGGCAAATCACCTATTGCACCTTTAATTAGCTTTTAAAAAGTAAATTGCTGAATTCAAATTGAGATGAGACAAAAAAAAAATCATTATTTTGAACACATGGAAGAAAAGTAATTGTCCTTGAAAATGGTTTGTACTTCACCAATAAGTAAAAAGCACAAAAGAAGCATTGCTTTAAACTTTAATTAATCTGTATATACGACATGTTCTGTAGAGCTTTGCGGTTTTTTTTTTGTTTGTTTGTTTTTTTGCGATTTTGCGCTGAGTAAACAGTAGCTGTAAAATCTGATAAGTGTCTTTCATATATATTTGGAATAAGCATGTGTAAGTAATATAAAACGTTTACATATTTTTTGCGAGTTTGTTATTAGAGAGATAGAAAACACGGAACGTGGCCGCATAGAGAGACACTGCACGCACTGCTGAAGATTGTGGCTGTTTACAGCGGTTTGACTGATAAACATTCATTTGTAGTTAAATTGTTGGCAGTGCCAAACAGCATTTCCCATATTTTACATCCTTGTTTAAGTCCACGCTAAAACATACCGCTTCATCGGTAGGAGGAGTTTTAAGCCAATCCAGCAATGAACTGAGGGAGATTCTGGAAGCTCTCCTTTGTCAAAGGCTAGCTATATAAATTTTGTATCATTCAAAATTAAAATTAAATTGTAAGCACTTCTCTCTTTGTGTTGCGTCCTTTGGAAGCCCACATACAGAAACAGAAGAAGCTCTGTGGAAATAGCAGCATTTGGACAGCATTTTAGCTTACTCTGCTATAAGTGTCTCTGGCCATGCCCCTTTGCAGCGGTGGGTGTATGCGCGTGGTGAATGCGCGTAACCTTAAGTGCTTGTGATCTCACTAGCCCCAATGTGTTTTTTGTTTTTGTAGTCCCCAAATTTGTTTTTGCCAAATTTGGCTTTGCTCTGTAAAAGCCAATGTCTCCCTTTGCATCGAACTTTGAGTGTCTTATGTTTAGAGATGTTGTTCATGTTCACACAGCTACATTACACATCAACTAAAGTTTAAAATATGATATCATAGTGGACCACCCGTTTAAGCAGTAAGGAGTATAGTAGCACATACAAGATGTCTAACAAACATGAAAAGTGTCCAACTTTGATTTCACTGGGTGTTAAAGAAAAACAGCTTCAAACTTATAGAGAGACACACAGACACACACAGACACGCACACAGCTGTTAAATCAAGCAAAAAGAATGCTTTTTGTATTCTAAAATCACTGAACAACACAACACAGTAGATTCCAACACTTTCAGCCTGCATATGTCTGATCTGTCCATGCAGACAACTACTTACCTTGCTTTTGAAAATGAAAAAGAGAGACTTGATCATGCAGTAGTTCTCCAAACGTACATTAACCCAGATAGAAATGTTTGAAAACGTAGTCCAGACAAGCACCACCACTATAGAGAGAGTGTGTACTCTATCATGCAAACCTCAGGCAGGCAGAATGTGGGCAGGCAAAGGCCGAGGGGGGGGGCAAACGTCAGCGTTAGGGGTGCCAAACTAACCGGCAGCACAAGAAGCCAAAAATGAGCAAATAAATGAATAAGACCGCTGGAGTATTGGCTGATTTTGCAAGATCGATTAAACCAGGTGAGATGAAGTGCCTGTGGTGATTTTAAAAGAAATAATAATCAATAAAATGACTGATAAGCAAATAATAAAAAACAAACGGCTCTTTTTCATAGTGATTCCCTGATATGAGTGAAACAAAAAAGGAAGAAAAAAAAAAAAAGGGAGGTTTGTGAGGGTCCAGAGCAGGGGAGAAGGATCACAAGAAGCGTGTGGTGAACGGGTGTGAGCGGGGAAGGAGGAATACGGAGGATATACCTGGGAGGACACCACTTCCGTGTAGCTGCTTAGAGTGTCCTCAGAAAACTTAGCAAGCTGGGACGAGAGAAAAGTCTGATTAAACACCGGAGTAGAGGTCAGACCTCCGGTTTCAACTCTGGCCGGCTCCGCAATCCCTCTCTAAACCTCCCTACTACTACTAGTGTGAGCCCAGCCAATGAGCTTTATTTCCTCATGCAGTGTTGTGACTGCAAATCAAAGTTAATACACAAGGTAATCATCATAGACGAAGGGGGTTTTATTTTAGCAGCAGCATCAGTCAGGTGAGATTTGGGGAGTTATGAAAGTAGTGTCTGTATTATGTGCGATCTGATAATGAATTGCTTACTGTAAATATGCGACTGAATGAATGTGTCGTGATCGGTCAGACTTACCAGGCCAGTAGGAGAATTACGGCTCGACTCTGCTAACACACGGGCCTCTCCGTATGCGTTCACCAGAACCCACATTACAGGAAACAGCAGCGGTAAAATGGGCAACACACCCATCATCTATATAAAACAAACATTAAAATAGTCAAATATCAGGACTATTATTGGTCAATATTCTGATCATTTTTTATCAGAGCTTTAATCTTTTGAGAGCGAGATCCCGATTGCTTGTTATTTTAGGATTAGTAACTATTCTAGTGTTTATTAGAAGTGTGAAAAAGTAAACTACTCCAAAACAATTATTACAAATCTCTTTAATAAACATTTATACTTATTACAGATATTACTATTGATATTACTATAGCTGGGCTACACATATACAGAAAATTAATCGAGATCCAAAATAAAAGTTTGTTTTGACATGATATATGTGTCTCTGTCTGCAGTGCATATTTAATATGTATGTATAATATATATATAAATATGATATAAATACACACATGCATTTATTTGAGAAAATGTTTATTTATATTTAAATATAAACTGTTTATAAGTTTATATTACATAAAAATTATATATAAATTGAAATATCTATGTAACAAAATTGTTTTGTTTCTATGCATGTATACGTGTATGTCATATACATAATAAATGTATATAATACCCAGACATAACAAAAACAAACAAAACAAACCAAACAAAAGAAACTTTTATTTTAGATGCAATTCATTTTGCCCATTAATATGTGTGTGTGTGTGTGTGTATTTTGATAATAAATATTAGCTTAGGACCATCAGAGTATAAAACTTCTATTTACACTCACCAGCCACTTTATTAGGTATACTAGTACCTAGTTGGACCCCCTTTTACCTTCAGAACTGCTTTAATCCTTCGTGGCATAAATTCAACAAGGTACTGGAAACATTCTGCAGAGATTTTGGTCCATATTGACATGATAGCATCCCGCAGTTGCAGCAGATTTGTCAGCTGCACATCCATGATGTGAATCTCTAGTTCCTCCACATCCCAAAGGTGCTCTATAGGATTGAGATCTGGTGACTGGGGAGGCCATTTGAGTACAGTAAACTCATTGTCATGTTCAAGAAACCAGTCTGAGATGATTCGAGCTATGTGACATGGCACGTTCTTCTACTGGAAGTAGCCATCAGAAGATGGACACAGTGTGGTCATAAAGAAATAGACATGGTAAGCAACAATCCTCAGGTAGGCTGTGGCGTTGACACGATGCTCAATTAGTACTAATGGGCCCAAAGTGTGCCAAGAAAATACCCCACAAACCATTACACCAGCACCACCAGCGTAAACTGTTGATACAAGGCAGGATAGATCTATGCTTTCATGTTGTTGACGCCAAATTCTGACCCTACCATCAGATGTCGCAGCAAAAAAAAAAATTTGAGACTCATCAGATCAGGCAACATTTTTCCAATCTTCTATTATCTAATTTTGGTGAGTCTGTGCAAATTGTAGCCTCTGTTTCCTGGTCTTAGCTGACAGGAGTGGCATCCGGTATGTTGTTCTGCTGCTGTAGCCCATCTGCCTCAATTTTCGACATGTTGTGCGTTCAGAGATGCTTTTCTGCAAACCTCGGTTGTAGCGAGTTATAAGAGTTACTGTTGCCCTTCTATCAGCTCGAACCAGTCTGGTCATTCTCCTCTGACCTCTGTAATCAACAAGGCTATTGTGCCCACAGAACTGCTGCTTACTGGATATTTTCTCTTTTTCTGACTATTCTCTGTAAACACTACAGACAGTTGTGTGTGAAAATCCCAGTAGATCAGCAGTTTCTAAATTACTTAGACCAGCCAGTCTGACACCAACAACCATCTCATGTTCAAAGTCACTTAAATGACCTTTCCCCCATTCTGATACTCTGTTTGAACTGCAGCAGATCGTCTTGATCATGTCTAAATGCATTACGTTGCTGTCATGTGATTGGCTGATTAGAAATTTGAGTTAAAAAAGCAGTTGGTCAAGTGTACCTAATAAAGTGGCCGGTAAGTGTGTATACAACTATATACTATATCAGCTGTGTGAAACTGTTCAGAATTAAAAGAAAATGCCTTAATTTGATTAACTTTCAACCTGCAACTGAAGGAAGTTGAAGGGCCCAGGGGTGAGACCAGGAGTGTCACAGAAGTATCGGATTGTATTCATAGAGAAAAAGGCCACCTATAAACAACAAAACATGACTGTCAACAAGTGGACATGCATATTTACACCCATTTTTTTTTTACAGCCATTTCACACATCTTGGGTCTGCTTGTGAGTGCTGCATGAGAAAGCATTACTGCTGCTAAAAGTTCACTCCAACATTATATGCTTCTTCACAAACAACATGTAGCAAGTACATAGCAAAATACTGTTAATAAATTGGTTGACAGAAAAGTCTCACATTATTTTTTGCATTAGTGGACCGAAATGTCAACAATGAAACACTACATACATACGATACATACTATTCAATGGCATACATAGTGAATAAAGCAAATTGTTAATGTGGCAAAACGGATGTTGCTGAACATGTGAAACAGACCAAGTGTGCATGTGTTCAGTTTTATCATACCAATACAGCAGGACAGGCGAATTTGGCAATAATTGACTGCACTGTGAAGCGCTCATTATCGAGGGCTGTGATTGGACGGGAGAGAGCCAGGTCAAGACTGTTCCTGTTGGCAAAACAAAAACAGCTTCAAACAAATGTCCTGTTTTCATTTATTCAAATAAAATAACATCAAATTTTTAGATTATCACTGGCAGAAGGTTCAGTTAAAAAGTTCACCCAGAATACAATATAAAGATTTACTACTAATTTACTCATCCTCAGGCAATCTATGATGTAGGTGACATTTGTTTTGTAAGTAGAACATTAAATAGGAAGTTTTGAGGAATCTTTGGTGAATCATAAAATGCTGTTCATTTAGCAATCATCACTTTGAGAAACAAATTATTTACATATTAACTTTAATCAGGATAAGACTGAATGCTTCATTTCAACAGATCATGATTTATTTGTTTTGAGATCACTTCAATGATCTAAGCAAAAAGCAAAAACAGTCACCTATATGTACAACCTAAGGGTAAATTAACAGCTAATGCTCATGTCTGGGTGAATTTGTCAGTTATTTTACCTGACGCTGTCGAGTATAGGTGTGCGCACCACTCTGAAGAGGCGGTACTGCTGAGGGCTATGGGGACCCCTGCGCTCATTCCCGCGTGGGGAGGGAGGAGGGGAGAAAGGTGGAAAAAGGTCTCCTGGCTCAAGTACAATGTGTTCGTCGTCCTGGTAATAGAAGATGCAGTGAATGAAAAGAACGGGCTGAAAACACTCCAAGGTTTTCTTGTGTACTCTTTTAGATTCCAGTACAAAAGATTCCAGTACATAATTCTTCCAGTTACTGCCTCTTCAGTATGTTCTACAATGTGAAAAGCGCTATAGAAATAAAGATGTATTGAATAATAAGACTCATTTTGGATCTTCTTGAACAAAGAAACAGTCTCCTAACCTCTGTTATATTCACTGTATTACACTGAATCTTTTGAGTGTGCATTATATGTGTGAGTGGGTTTGACAAATCCCTTGTAGTAAACACACTCTTTCATGTCTACAACAATTGACAGCCACTCGCACCAGACACTTTCTTACAAAAAAGAAATAAATAGAATATTCCCCCCTACTTACTTATTAATTTTTCTTCGGCTTAGTCTCTATTTCAGAGGTCGCCACAGCGGAATGAACCGCCAACTATTCCAGCATACGTTTAACACAGTGGATACCCTTCCTGCCGCAACCCAGTATTGGCAACCTATTTTCCAGCATATGTTTTACATAGCGGATGCCCTTCCTGCTGCATCCCAGTATTGGGAAACACCCATACACTCTCTCACACACACTCAAAAACTATGGCCAACTTTGTTCATCCAATTTACTTATAGCGCATGTCTTTGGACTGTGGGGAAAACCGGAGCACCTGGCGGAAACCCACGTGAACACAGAGAGAACATGCAAACTCCACACAGAAACGTGACCTCAAACCAGTGACCTTCTTGCTGTGAGACAACAGTGCTAATCACTGAGCCACCATGCCACCCCCTACTTACTCGCTTTGCTACTAAAACTCAATTGGTCCAAAATGTCAATCTGTAAATAAAATAGTACACAAAAGGTAGGTTTACATAACAATGACATACCTAAAAAGGTAGTCCACCGTTATAGTTCTGTTTGTCAAGCATTTCCAAATGAAATTAGAAATGATCTATTGGTGGCTATTTTATTAATTAAAATTTGTTAACGCACTAAATTGTCTAAAACTTAAACTGGCCTCTGTTACACTCACCCCCCTAAACCTCACTACCATCCCGGACGAGCCCCCACATGTAAACCACCAGTCCTACTGTACCCAACCCAGTCTGAGCAGGGATCTAACCAGCAATTCTTTGTATGGGAGTTGGTTGCTCTAACAAAGAGGCTAAAGACAATGGCCACTAGCATCTGTCGCTAGAGCACCTTTCGATGTCAGAGGAGGTTTACCTGCATAGCACTTCGCTAGTAGGCCTCCGTTATATAAAATACAAAAAAAAAGCTACATATCAAAAGAAAAAAACAAAGCAAATCTGAATCAAAAATAAATAAAAAACTGTATAATCAATATTAATACATTAAATGTATAATAGTATAATAAATGTATAATAATGTAAAATACATCTAAATTTGTTATGCATTTACTTTAATTGTAAGCACATTAACAAATGAATAAAGCACAATCATTGAAATTTTTTTTTTTAAATAATACTATTAATATAATACTAAATCAAACCTCACACTACCTTGATGCCTCTGAGAGATGCAAAGGCTTCCTGGCCGGGCCTAAGTGCGATGACATCACCTTCCACTAGGAGGCTGACAGGTAGATTGACCAGCTGTTCATCTCTGAACGTCCAATGCAGCGACCACGAAGGGGAGGTGGGAGTGTAGAGGTCAGGGTACAGAGACGGGGCCCATCTGATTGGATGTCCTGCACTTCTCTCCAAATAATCTGGTAACATATGAAGATAATTTTAGAGAGTTAACAAGTGAACGTTTACTTGGACTTGGAGCAGTAAGTCAAGAAACACAGATTGACCTAATTATATATTTTTAAACAAGATACTAATTTGTAAGTGTTTAGCATTGTGCTTAAATGTAATGTAAATGACTGAATGAGCAACACCATAATAATCATAACTTTAAAAAGCATGAATGTTTCCTATAGTAGCATATCAGTAGTTAGCAAATAGGCAGTACATTTTATTTCTTTTCCTGCAATACAGTTTCTGAAAAAAAAAGTTACATAATTGTGGTTTGAAGTCTGAAGCTTGAGGAAATTTAAGATGTTAAGACTTACTTTATCAATTCTGAACTGTACCTAAAATATGTCCAAAAAATTAAGAAAAGCAAATTTACAAATAATGTGAGAGCAATTTATACTCATTGTTAGACACTTATCTTCATATAGTGCTATTTATTTTATATGAAATTTTAAATAATTATTTTCTCCACTATTTGTTGGACTTGTTGGACATTTACTGTAAATAAGGTCAAATAAAATAAATAAATAGGGTGTCAGATCAAAGGATGACTAAATTTAACAATTTTAATATTCCAGATACTTGCTTAAGATGCAGGGACATCAAATGAACGCTGTATCACTGTACATGGGAAAGTAAAGGAATACAGAACATCTGGAAAAATGTGAAATAAATTAGAGAAAATATTCTTGAGGTTAATATACCAATGTCTCCTTTAATTTGCTTATTTCATTTATATTCCAAGGAGATCAAGTTAAAAAAGACAGAGCATTTATTTATGAATATATGTATTCTGTAAGCGAAACGGCTTATTTCTTTAACTCTGAAAAGTCTATGTGCACTTAATATAGGCCGTTGGCTGTAAGAGATGGTAACAAACATGTCAATAGAAAAAATAACTTGTATATTAAGAAATTAATACATAATTTTTGATAGAGTTTGGGGATTTTTTATTTTGTTTTTAAAAGATGGTGGAGTTGGAAATGTTTTACTAGAAGATCAGTAAAAGAGGTGATGTTGTATTCTGATGTAAAATACTTAGAAGCCTTTTGTTTTGTTTGTTCATTTGTTTGCTTGTTGGTTTATGTTATATCTGGCACATGGAAATGTTTATGTACATGTTAAAATTTTATAAAAAAAAAAAAAAAAAGGAAAAAAAACGTAACAATTTTATAGTGGTTCCCAAAAAGTTAAAACTGTAAAAGAAATTCTGAGACAAACTTAACAGACATTTATTAAAGATTTTTCCAATTTTCTTTTTAATTTATAAGAGCTGTAATTTATTGATCCATGCTTGATCAGACTCTGTGTCACATCATAAGAGATTTGGCTCAAAAACATAAAACATTTAATAACACATTAGTTTTTATAACAAGACATCCATGGAAGAAGAAGAAATGTTTAACAATTTACAGCATTTTTGAATGATAGATTTAGTGTGTGACAGTAGCTATGTTGCCATCCAAAAATGCGAATTAACTTTATGCACAAAACTGGATTATCGAAAAAAAGATGTGCGAATAAAGCAGCGTTTCCATCCAACGAGTCAAAGCAAACAAAATCGTCACTTCCTGATTAACTTGCATTAAATATCAACAATACAAACAGAATTAGCTGCATGAATCTTTTCTTTATTTAATAAATAAATTGTGGAGGCAATCCTGACACGCAGTTAACATGCGGTGGTGTTTGAAGCCATGATACGCGGAGCACAGACGCTCTTGACAGTTCTTGGAGGTCATTAATAATATAATAACACTAATACTGAAATAGTTACAGTGTTTTAAAATGACCAAAACAATATTTTGTTTTACAATGTGCTCAGCCTACTAGTTTGTCCATTCACACACATTTTTATCATCACATGATCTCTTACAACAAAATCACATGACTTTTTTAAATACACATACTGGAATTAGTTTGGTAAATGTGTTTCCAATGTAGTTTATGCGCATCTTTTGAATAAAAAGTTTAATAATGCAATAATAAAAAGTTTAATAAAAAAATAATAAAAGTTTAATTCAATAATGCGCATTATTGAATAAAAAGTTTATCCTATTCAGTTATGCGCATGTTTTTTCTGCGCATTTTCAAAATTTATGCACATCTTGGCATTTTCATCAACCGTTTTTTGTGTGCAAATCCTAAATGTGCAACAACAAATAAATGCTTGCTTCTCTTTCCTCACCGTTCAGTTGTGAGATGATGGACTTGAGCCGCCGCACCATCTCACTTATTCGTAACCTCTGCTGCCGTCCGATGAGGAAGAGGTTGAGCAGCAGCAGGAGGAAGAGCGCACCAGCGTTCACCAGCTCTATGCCTTGACTGGGATTAAAAGAAAAGCAGCATACATAAAACACTTGATAGCTACATTTTTTAAAATGAAAAATTAAAAGTGTTTTGCATTAAGCTCCGCCCACCTGCCCTCCGGCTGGCTGCCGTGACAAGACAACAGCCCCACCACCACAACCAGAGTAAGAACAGCTCCAGGCCAATGGAAGCACGAATGCCGGTCACCATGATGGAGGAAGCTTTTGGCCCACAGCTCCTGTGAAACAAAAAACAAAACTAAAATCAGGACTATCCTGTCAAAACTAATATACCATAAATGTGGTGATAAGAAGCGCTTATTCCAGAACAGACCTGTATGGTGGGTCTGCGGCGGCCGAATTTCTGGTGTTGCCCCAATAAGTTGGACAGCTGGTCCCGTAGGGTGCACAGAGCCTGAGCCGTGGACAGTCCCAGTGGAGTTGCCGTCTCCTCCTCCTACAGCACAACCAAATCTGTCAGCCCATGTCAGTCACTTTGTTTTGAAAAGTGTTTGAGATGATTGTGGAAAATGTGACTCATAAATAATAAGTAAGATCGAATTGGGCAGGTCACATCATAGTCAACGAACAGTCAAGATAAGTTTGTTAAATTGAATTGGTGGCACTTAAGGTTGGCAGAATACAAGCTTTGGTGGACAAGCAAGTTTAAGGAATTGAATTTAGGTAAAAGGTTGCAGAAAAATCTGTAAATATTTAATACTTTTTATGACCCTTTCGAGACCATCAAGTATGAAATTTTACACTTACACAGGGTTAAAGATTAAGGTTTTTTTTTTCTAAATGTCTGGTATTGTAATGAGGAATCGTGTAATTGTGTTTAGTTTTTTTTCCCTGATTAGGAAATTCAATTTGGAAAAATTTGATGCAATAAAAAAAATGAACTTGTAGAAAATAAGGTTTTATTGCATTTACATTTAGTCATTTAGCAGACGCTTTTATCCAAAGCGACTTACAAATGAGGACAAGGAAGCAATTTACACAACCAAGAGCAACAATGAATAAGTGCTATAGGCAAGTTTCAGGTCTGTAAAGTCTAAGAATTGAGATGTATTATTGGTCATTGGATGGATTTTGCCCACAGTAAGTAGCGTTGCTTGGACAAAGCAAAATTAAGACCTGTTTTAAGACCTACAACACAATATTTCAGTGAATTTAAGACTTTTTAAGACCCAGTGGACACCCTGTTTTAGAAGAAAATGTTAATTGATGAAAAAAATAAGTAATACATGATCTTTTTGTATCATTAAAGACCACTCACTACTGCCTTTGAAACAAATATAGAGGTTGGATATTATTGGCTGGAATGCCTGTCAAAGGATGAGTGATTGAGAATTCATCAAAGTTAAGTGTCATCAATCAGTACACCAGTGATATAAAAAGCCATGTTTTTCATAGATCTTAGTGATGCCAAGCAGACAGAAAAGAGAAGTGGTCCTAGAACTGAGCCCTGAGGCACCACATCAGCTAGATGGTGCAACTTGAGACACTTATGCCAACAAGACATTCTGAAGTAACAGAGAAATCTTACACCCACATCCTGAATTTCAGATGGTGGGTATTTCTAATTCAAATGACAATGATTTGCATGTAAAATGTGCAACAGTAAATGTGACCATAACATTATGCAAATGCTTAAATTTACTTTTTATTATAATTAAATGTGACGTTGTATAATGAATGTCAAAGAGTACATCTGCACTAGGGCTGGGCCGATAAATTATATTATATTGAATCGTGATAAAATTTATGTCAATAACAATAATAAGCTCTGGACTCTTTACTCTATACCAGAGATGCCCAAACTAGGGCCCATGTGCCAAAGTTGGCCCATGGTAACCTTTGATTTGGCCTGCCATCCCATTTGAGAAGAGAATGAGAATGATGAGGATGGTTTCGAGACTTTGACTTTGGTGAACAAATCAAGTCAAGGCCGATTCTATGGAGCCAATATAGATTCTAGGGCCATATATATTGCCAGAATCTAGGGCCATACAGTATATACTTGCAACAAAAAAGAAAGTTTTGCAAACAAAAAATAAAGTATTGAGCAAAAAAATGTAAAATAATGCAAGTTTCAAAAAATAAAAAGATAGAAATTGCAAAGGAAAAATAGAGCTTTGAGAAATAAAAAGGAAGTGCAATTAAAAATTAAGTAATTGAATTAATATTTAATATCTGCGGTTTTTTTTAAATATTCATATACTTGCTAAATATTTTTTTCTGTATTGCCTTTACAAAACCTCTCAAGTCAATCGCAACGCTCATTTTGATTTGCAAGTTTTACTGTTTTAATATTTAAACATCCCGCCCAAAGGAAAAAAAGATTCAGGTATTTTTCTTAATCTCCATTAGATTTATGACAGCGACTCATGGCTGATTTCCTTTGTGTCACAATGTCTCCAGTTGATGATGTCGCTTCATAGGAGGCCTGTCCGGGCATGCCGTACACGCCCCAGTCCCTGTGACACCGCCCCCCTGTCAAATCAGGGCCAGTAAGTGAAACACACAGAAATGTGAAGTGCAAAAAGAAAACAGCATCGCAAACTCAAGGCTGACTGAAAAGCAAATCAAAATGAGCGCTGCAATTGAGAGGTTTTGTAAAGGCAATACTGGAAAAAATATTTTCAAATATATGAATATTTAAAAAAACAACTACAGATTTTAAATATTATATTAGATATTAATATTATAATATGTTTTTTTTTTGCAAAAATATATATTTTTTTTGCACTGCTTGTTTTTTATTGTTTTGTTTTTTATATTCGTTATTTTTGTATGAAAAATGGCTTTTTATTTCTCAAAACTTAATTTTCCCTTTGCATTTTTTGAGATTTGCATTTTTTTTTTTTACATTTTTTTTCTCAAAACTTTATTTTTTATTTGCAAAACTTTCTTTATGTTGCAAGTATATATGGCCCTGTATTGACTCCATAATATTCTGCTTGACCTGTGTGTATTGAACACTGAACTTGATTGTTTGTTTTTATTGCAAATAGTTTAAATTTAAATTGTTATAACCGCATTAGTTAATACGATTTAAAAGTAATATATTCTATTTAGTTTGAAATATTACAAAATAAATTAGGAACTTGGCACATGGCAACTTGAATGTAATACAGCTTGGTATATTTATCTTCGGCCCACAGCTCTTGATGATATTTGGTTTTTAGCCTTTTATGTATAACGTTATCGTTCAATAAGAAAAATATTTATCAAGATTGCATTGCAGCCCTAATCTGTACATCAGCAATGAACACTGAGCTGATGAGCAAGTGAGTAGTAATTTAAAATATTGAGGGAATGTAGACACACTGACTCAAACCTATTTATTTAGGCAGAAACTTTTATTGCCCAACATGCCTAGTATGGTCACAAATAAAAAAGTTGCTCTTCCCTCTGACGCATTTTGGCTATCCTACCAGCATTAAGGAGAAGTGCATTTTTTTGGGGACGGCTGATGTCCAGTAGTAGCAAACGAGGGCCCCACACTATAAATAAACACAGTGCTTTCCCAGTGCCTGCACTAAATCCCTGTATGAGCATCACTCACACATCAACAAGCAGGGATTTACTAGTGGCTCGCAAACAGAAATATGCGGTCACGCATGCAGGTCCATTATATGTAAACCACTCAAAACCTTAGAAATAGAAATGTGTGCACGCACCTGGGAGGGCACTTTCACCTGTTCGCGGTACTCAGGATCAATCACACATAAACAAGTAATTTAAGCCTTCACACACTACATGTTGCATACCGGACAGACAGACTCGCACAGATCACACGCAACTGAGTGTACTATAGAAGGTGTGCACAGATCCACTCACTCTTTTCTTCCAGAACCAGGTCCCATTTTTCAGGATCATGTCTGCGACTATTCCCTCTGCTGCTGACAGGCTAATGTGCGTCTGGTGTGCGTGTGGGTTGGACAGGAGTGTGTCGGGGTGCTACAGGATAATGTATGCTGCTGTTTCAGCACCAGTCACGCAGTCTGGACAGTCAGTCTCTGCCTCTGCGTATTCAGAGGCTCTGTTTGGGCACGTCCCAGCCGTGCTGTGGGTTGTGTGCCAGCTAAAAAAGCTTTGCACAATAAAATCAGTGCAGCTGACCTGAGGGGATGAACACAACTGCTTTATCTAAGTGTGTAGTTCTCCTAAAAAAGGACAATGAAGAGAAAAGGAAGGAGATTTTGTTTGTGGTTTCTAGTTAGTTAGTCTGAAAGCTCTGCAGAGGCAGCTTTAACACCCTGCCTGAAGAGAAACAGGCAAAAAGGGGGTGAAATGAAAACCTGGGAGGGATGAGCAGGTATCAGAGATGAAGAGCTTTTCAGAGAAAGAATTAGAGTGTGAAGTGAGGGAGCGGGGCTTGACAGAGCAGCAAAAGCATGCTGTGCCCTCGTCGCCCTGTCCAGGCATTCATCCATTCCAGCTAACACAGCAATTTACCATCCTAGCAGTGATGGGGCGCGGCAGGACCAAGAGCATCCTCTCTGAACCTCATCACCTTACTAGAACCAGCGATATACATGTACTGTATATTCATTCATTTTCTTGACGGGTTAGTCCTTTTATTAACCCGGGGTCGCCACAACAGAATGAACCACCAACTTATCCAGCATTTGTTTTGCGCAGCGGATGCCCTTCCAGCTGCAATCTATCACTTGGAAACATTCATATACTCTTATTCACAAAGAAACCTACGCAAACTCCACACAGAAATGGCAACTGACCCAGCAGAGACTCAAACTAGTGACCTTTTTGCTGTGAGGCGAATGGGCAACCCACTGCGCCACCGTGCAGCCCTGTATATATATTTAAACTATAAAAAATTTTTTGAAAATAAAACAACTGTTGACAATTTATGTAAAAAATATGAATAAAATGGTAAAATCCTCTCTCAATGTTTATTCCTTTAAAAGTGCATTGCCTCATTTTATCAAGCTTTTATATTTAGGTTCAGTAATTTGACTTAATGGCCATGAAAACAGTTATTAGGCAGTCATTATTTCATGCCATAATAGTGAAAGGGCTGACCTTAATGTGTGAGCTTGATAAAAAAAAAAAGAAAAAAAAAAGAAAAGAAAAACATTCAGACAGACTTCAAGGTTTTTGTATCTAAAGTCTTAATATACATTAACAGGGTTCAACGCTAAGGATTTTTTTCTACTGGCCCGACTGGGTCAGTGGTTCAGATTTTTAATTGCCCTGCCAATATTTTCCCTGGCCCCACCCAAAAAAATAAATAAATAAAAAAACCAAAGTTAATAGCTATTTCTTAGCCACACAGGCCTGTAACCATCCTGTCTACTGTCCCGAGCGTCTCTCACACTGACAGTCTTTATTGTTGAGCCCTGATTAATATCATAATTAAACATAAACATGAATGATATTTGTTTGAGTAAAAGGTAATTTTTGTTTATTTCAGTTAACTAACTAATCAGTGTTTTATTCAGTAAACTACTAACTACATTTCTTCCAAATTGAAAATAATAAAATGTTATAAAACTGTGTTTTTCCTTAAAATAAAATAATGTTGCCAACTACATTTGTCATTCTGATTAATTTTTTGAGAAATAAAATGCACTAAATTACAGTATTTCCAATTTGGAAGAAATGTTATCAGGGGTCCGTTCTTCGTACGTGGATTACTTAATTAGCTGGATTTGGATATTGACGATTTGACACGATCCAGGATCGTTTAGTTTTTCAAAGCTGATCCGAGAGTTGTTGTCATAGCAACAGTTCTGCTAGGTCAAACCTGATCGGGAGCAGGTTCAACTCATATAAACAGGATTAGATCGGCTCATTTCAAGCAAAGATAATACAGAAAGTATGTTCCGAATTCTTATGTTTTCTTACAGTAGTAGTTATATACACTTGGGAAAATGGTACATATTTTTAACTATATATATAAAGTTATAGTTATTAATAAAATAAATAAAGTTATACATTTTAATAAAACTTATGCAATCTGCACCCTCGAAATTAAAGTACAAAGACTGCCACCTGCTGGTGCAAAGAGAAAACTTATTTATATGAACTTTTTAGATCGCTTTAGTACAAATTGTGTATAATAGAAATGCACAATATGTGACTTTTATCAAAACAAGTTTTGATAGTTAATATGCCAGTGATTTGATGCTTCAAAAAGTTGCAGACACCTTTACCAATATGAAAATGCTTTTGTAAACAACCAGTTATTCTTTACACCGATTAAAAAAACGGCTACAATAATAAAGAAAATCTTTTTCTAAATGTAGAACTAAATACATTGATTTGCATTGAAATACATGATGAATACTCTTGACACATTAAAGTGTAAAGCCTGCAGCTCACAACAAATGTGGAAGGTTATTGCGTGTCATATTTAACAAACCATTTACTGCTAATTTGATGTAATTTTGCTCACATGGACAATTGAATATTAATCAGATGATGTCATTACGCTGCTGTGCCGTCAGCCAATCGTTGCACTGTCCTTCACAACACACGCAGCGATCTCAGATCAGTTTATCCAGACATTCTAATCTGATTTGCGAACTTGTTTGAAGAACCAAATTAGCGAGAGATCAGTTATCAAGATTAAAAGATCCAGGATCTGCCAAATCATCTTTGATCATTTAAGTGAGATACGAAGAACGGACCCCAGACCTTTAATTCACATTTTACTCAAACCAAACCAGTTTACTTCACTACTTGTCTTTAATTTAGTGTACAAAATAAAAACTTGTAAAAACACTACTCTCAATGAACCTCACAACCCTGTTCCTGAACACAACAACCTAAGCAAAGCTCAGCAAAATCAATACAGGTAAGACAAGAACCCAGAGAGGATCTCAGCGACATCATTACTGCCAAATACACGTAATGATTTTAATGATGCGGTCCAACACAAGAAATGGTAGAAGATGGATTCAGACAAGGGTAAACGTAGACATTTAAGGCCGCACACAAAGTTAGTTCTGCTCGAGTTTCTGATAGATTGGAAAAATAATTAATCTCTCGATATCTCAAAAATACAAATAATAAAACTGTAAAAAGACTGCGGTCAACTGAATGTAATGCATGAAATAAACCTCTTATCACAAATTATAGGTAAAGTCACTGTTTTTCTGGCCCATCCTCGCTACTTTTCAGATGCATTATGAACTAAGGCGCACAAACTCACAACATATCGGCTTTTCTTTATGTTCAAAGTCAAAACGATGATACGGCTTAGATATGGCTTTCACAACCTCCACACTTTAGTTAAAAAGTATCTTGTTCAACTGTTAATTATTACAAGGCACCAACTTCCTATGACCAGAAAACAACAATAAAACTGCCAGTAAAAAAAAATACAAAAATCATAATGCAGTAGCAAAATAGTGTATCTGAGCAAAAAAAAAAAAAAAAAAAAAAAAAAAAAAAAAAAAAAAAAATATATATATATATATATATATATATATATATATATATATATATATATATATATATATATATATATATTCCCACAAGCTTTTTAGCACTTCATGTACAACAGTATATTAATGTGATCACAGCGGAAGCACTGCTGAAACCCAGAGTTCAACGAGTTTGAGTTCAAGCTGTTTTTAGCAACACAAATGAACAGGCCTTGTCATATTACAAGACAGCACTTCATGTATTGTAATTGGTGGCTGGACATTGTTTAGAAAACGTGATAATTAAAGGAAAGCTCTAGGTTTTATACTACATAATATACAGTCGAAGTCTGAATTATTAGCCCTCCAAAATTATTAGTGTATGAGTGTGTGTGAATGAGTGTTTGTGGATGTTTCCCAGAGATGGGTTGCAGCTGGAAGGGCATCCCCTGCGTAAAAACGTGCTGGATAAGTTGGTGGTTCATTCCGCTGTGTCGACCCCAGATTAATAAAGGGACTAACCCGACAAGAAAATGAACACATTTATAAACATAACCGTTTTAATAACTTATTTCTAATAACTGATTACTTTTATCTTTGCGATGATGACAGTACATAATATTTTACTTGATAGTTTGTAAGATGCTAGTATTCAGCTTAAAGTGATATTTAAAGGATTAACTAGGTTAATTAGGCAAGTTAGAGTAATTGTATAATTGTATAACGACGATTTGTTTTGTAGACAATCAGGGAAAAAATGCTTAAGGTGGCTAATAATATTGACCTTAAAATGGCTTGAAAATTTTTTAAACTCTTTTCATTAGCCTAAATAAAACAAGGACATTCTCCAGAAGAAAAAAATATATATAGGAAATACTGTGGGAAATATTCCCAAAAAATTAAAAAATAAAAATCGCAGGAAGTTTGACTTCAGCTGTGTGTATACACACACACACACGCACGCACGCACGCACGCACGCACGCACGCACGCACGCACGCACGCACGCACGCACGCACGCACGCACGCACGCACACACGCACACACGCACACACACACACACACACACACACACACACACACACACACACACACACACACACACACAACACACACACACACACACACACACACACACACACACACACATACTGTATGTACACAGACAGTAGTTAACATTTGAATTAGATCAAAAATATAATTATTTTAAAATAAATAAATAAAAACAAAAAATAAATTATTTCTAAATATTTATACTGTATGACATTGCAAAATATTAGTATTGTTCAATACAAGTTTCGCTTTTAGGACAACTTTTATGAAAGGTTTTGATTCCCTTCAAATGTTGACTACTGTATACATCTATGTTTTCATTGTAAATTAGGAAGGAGTTTCCTAGTTTACAAAATCAAACTAAAAGGATTTTTCACTCAAATATAAAAATCTATAAATCCATAGAAGTGATCTCTTTCTTTTTCCATACCTGAATATTAATATATATGGGTCAAAGACAAAGTTCCATTTTAGTGTCAGCATCAAATGAAATGTATACAAAGTGACTTCATATACATCGAACGAATGTCAAACACAAGTAAAGTGTCAAAAAACTAGACAGAAAATATTGGTTAAAAAATCATCATTACCCAGCATAACATATATAATTCTATAAAATTAAACAACAATCCCAATTCTATTTTCTGTACTCCTACCGCTTCCCCTTGGCCCTTGAAACAGAGCCTGAACGAGAAGGCCTTTAAAAATGACACTACAGCATTACAGCACTACAACTCCTGCACACGTCATCATATGTCATCGTGAGCTCTTGCTTCATATGACATTGACGATCGCAACTGCTGCAGTTATTCCAGTTGCTTTATTTTTTGGTATTTATACTCAGGAAATCACCAAAGGCAACAATATCATGTTATCATAACACCATAATGTGGCAATAAGATCGTAACTGAACTGTGCATTTACACCGTGGCCATATTCATCTATGTAAACACACAAAAACAACAATAGTAGATGGTGTATTTTGGAAAATGTAGATGGTGTATTCTGGGAAATTTTCATACCCCTTGGTTTCGAGTGTGGTCCTGAAAAATCTCAGTTTCAAGGGGTATCTAGCCCTTTCCCTTAGCACTATGCCTTCAATCTAAAGAGAATTGGGACCCCCTACCCCTTTACGTGAACATGCAAAACGAGGGATATAGGCAAGAAAGGGGAATGGCTAAGGGGTAGAAATGGGACATGCATTATAATATATAATAACATATTTAAAAAGACAAGTGACTTAAAAGTCTAAGACAGGGGTCACCAATCTCATTCCTGGAGGTCCGGTGCACTTCAGGGTTTAGCTCCAACTGTCCTCAACACATCTGCCTGGGTGTTTCAAGTATACCTAGTAAGACCTTGATTAGCTTGTTCATCTGTGCTTGATTAGTGTTGTAGCTAAAATCTGCAGGACACCGGACCTCCAGGAACAAGTTTGGTGACCCCTGGTCTAAGTCAAAGAGTCGTCATTCATTTAAATGGTGATCAACATTCTGATCAAATATCAAAAGTCTTTTGTGCCAACTGCTATTTTGAGATACTGGGTTTTAAGTATAAATAGGGTTAATTGAGTTTTTAATGTTTTTTATGTGATGAAATTGAATGCATTTGTGCTGCTTGTTTTTTTGTGATATATGTGATGTGAACGCTGATGTGGTTGTATGGTAAAGTCAAAGAAAAATTTCCACTTGTGGATAATAAAGAAAGTAAAAAGTAAAAGCAAAAAAATGGTCTCTCATTTCTACGAAAAGAAAGAGCCTGAAGAGCTGACCTGTTTCTTATCCTGTAGCTCCATGGCAGGTGCTGTCTTTCACCATACTCTGTCCAGACGCCCAGAGCTGGTGGTTACACTCAACACTTGTCCCGATCCCAGTCCTGCTGGCAGAGGAAGGCAACCGCTGCCCCCTGCTCCAAGACACTGCACCTGCGGGCACTGCCAGTCTGAGGGACGCTGTCTTTGTTGATGTCCAGAGAGCTGTGATCAATGAGAGCGAGGGGCTTCTCTCTTCTTACATTCAAGGGGATCTGATAAGACAGAAAGTGTTAGATACGAACAATGACCACTTTAACATTATTATGTCAGTTTTGCATGCAGAAGTAGATATCAGAAAATTCAGTATTACTAATAATCAGCATATTTCATAATTAAGATGTAAATATTATTCACGCTTTACTCCCCGGACGCACAGAGCACAGAAACAATGGCCTTTGCTGACTTACTCATCATGTCAATGACAAAAGCACACAAGAGTACGATAAAGAGCAAGAGGCTGACTGTAAATAGTGACAGTTGATACAAAACACATCTGTGACTTTTTTTTTTTTATAAATAAACATCAAGAATTTTCATCAAAGGTCTATATGGTAAAGTCAGTGTATGCATATATATGCAGTACTCAACTTTAAAAGAGGTTTCATCAAAGTTGTCTTTAAACAATTCAAGAACACACATTCTGGTTTTATGACAAGTTTGAAAATCCTTTTTGATCCACTTCAAATGTTGACTACTGTATTTAAGGGCCACACAATATATTGTTTCAGCATCGATATATTGCAGTGTGCTCATCTGCAATAGACATCGTAGGATCTGCAACATCGAGTCGAGATTATATTTGACCAGAAAAACACTTTGAATTTAAAATTTTAACCATAAAAGTTAACAAAAGTTGGTAATGCATTTAAGGCCTATGACTGTGTGAGCATTTCAAGCCAGTTTAAAGCATTCAGGCAATGGAAATGATCATTTCTGTAACTTAAAGAAAGGTGAGTTGTATTTATGTATTATACAATAAAGGCTATGTGGTGTTTAAAAATTTTTTTTTTTTGACATTTGATTATTTGATTTGTGCCTGACACTGCTAGACTCGCAGAAAAAACTGTTTATTTAATTAGCATTTTTGCTCTACTGCACTTGTGATTGGTTTATTATATTTCATGCAAATGCAATAGCCTACAAAATCATCCCAATGGGGTATATGCCGAAGCATGCTAATAGGACTTTTAATTTGCGCTTCCGGCGAATTAAATACCAATGCAAAATCCGGTGCGTTTAAGGTCTGTTTTCTTTAAAAATCAGCTATCTCCACTAGCTGAGTGATATCCGATTTAAAGTGGGTCTCAGATTGTACAAGAAGCACTGCATTAAATTACATTTCCCCCGCCATGTCTTTATAATATGAGCATTTATTTTACCCCAGTATATTCAATGGAGCTTCTGCGTTAGCCTGCTTATTCTGACGGGCGCGTGCGAGTAAACAGCTTTTTGTCTCGTTTTACGCTTGAACAACTAAATAAGTGCTAAAGTTTATTTAACTGGATGTATTTTAATGACATCACAATATCGATGCTGTATAAGGAACCGTATAAAATGGGAAAAAGTTCACAATAACAGGTAACCGGAAGTGTATCAGCATGGGAACAGCACTAGCTCGGCATACCCTATCAACCTAAACCCATGAATTCTTTCAAAACAGAACTATTCCTTTTATATGGTAAAACTATACTCAATATCGCAATATGAATGGCAGAAAAAAAAAATGCAATGTTGATTTTTTCCAATATTGTGCTCTATTGACCTTATTCTAAAATGCGGAAGTGCGCGTGTTTTCGCAATTGTCTTGACTTAGAACTTCCGTTTCAGTCGCCTATGGGAGAAATGACAAGGAAACGGCAAAAACGGTCAAACTACTTGCTCTACAAACAAATGTTTGCATGACTATACAGACCAAGCAGAATAATATAACAAGGAAATATCAGTTTGCAACATCAAACAGCGAAACGAGCAGTTTTTAATGTCTAAAAATGAATGGAAGTGAATGAGACCAGAAGTCTTGTGCCAAAAAGATTCAAATGGCAGCGCCCGCTCGTCTGCGGAGAATAAGGTCAATTGGGCCTCTTTATTTTCTCTTTCTCTGTCTCTCTTTTGTGGATAAGGAAACAGTGTTGTACACACTCTACTGAAGACATCCACATCCAGTAGCCTACATATTTAATTTTGTTTGTTAAACGCAAAGATTCGTTTCAAAACTATTTCTAAATTCAGTTCTTATTTCCAACAAATGGATAAATAAACAATAATAACAAAGTGTGGTCAAACACACGTCCTATGCCCCATTTTGTCCAAAATCAGACAGGTGGCCTATTCCAAGCTTGTTTTTAGTAAAACAAATATAAATATGCATATAATATTTAATAATAATAAAAATAACATTATACAAAATCAAGTTGTAATGAATAAACTGAAAAAGCCCCCGAGATGATGAAGGCATTTAGGCAGTGGTTTTTATATTTATGTAGAAGTTAAGATTTTTTGTAACATTTTAATCCTTTATTTGTGTCTTGCTGTATATCCTGTGTGTAATAAGCAATGTGTACGCGTTTAAGGCACACAACTAAAAAGCTTTCAGCTGGTCAATTGAGCAGTCTATTTTAGTTCCTCAAAATAGCAAGGTGTTAACAATGCTCCTTTTCTAGACCGAAACACCCATGAGCCCACAAAATGGTGCAAATGGATTTGCTATTTAAACAATGTGGCGCAAAATGGGAAAATTAGGGTTGCATTAGTCTGAAAAAAGAAACACATCGTGCCAAACCAAATCACCAAACACGTCTTGCGCCTTATTGCACCAGGTGTAAAATAGTCCTTTGTGCTTATTTGATAGTTGTTATGTTTCTATACAACTGAACACAGATACCACAACATCAGCAAAAAATGACATAAATTTAAAATAAGAGATGATATAACTAAATAATTCTGGTAATTAAAATGAACAGTGAATAAATGAAGATTGTGATATTACTGTTTCTTCCACTTTTGTTTCTGTTGAGGTTACAGAATACAGAATTTACCCTTTAATTACTGCAATAAATTAGAGTATTATGAAGTGATTGAGTAGTACTTACACATTCAGTTCACAATATTCTAATTTATTACAGTAATTAAAGGTCAAATACTGCAACGTAATACAAAAGTTCATTTCTGTCCCAAAAATTACGTCTTATTTTATATTAATAAATGCTTGAGAATGTCACAGAAGCCTACGTAATCAAAATATCACCATCATTTGTTGAGTCCAAGAAAACTATTGTGCTTGTAAATGCGGTTTCCACTGTTGTCACTGTAAACATGACCTACTAGGTAATGATTCTAAAATTAAACAAGACTAATTAAATAAGAGTACCAGCAATCTACAAAAACAGCTTTTGGCTACAAGCTCAGACAATGTGGAACATTTAATCTTTGGCTTTCAAGGTAAGACGCTATATTTGACAAGCAAATCACTTAGTTTGGCTTATTCTTTGAAAACAAGTAAACCAAGCCGACTTACACTACTCTTGACTTTGAAGATCATCTAAACTGACTCGCAAAGCTGTAATTACCCTCACTGGTCAGCAAAAGAATATATAATCTTAGAAATCCAACATATTCAGAAAGAAAAGTGCTGGCCTACTACGTAATAACAGTTTATGCCAAACATCTTGTGTTTATGTAAAAGTTTACTACAGGGAGTGAAATCTCAATACAGGATTTATCTGAACTACAGAATAAGCTTTAAAGGAACAGCTCACCCAATAAAAAATAATAATAAAATCTATCATCATTTACTCACCCTTGTTCTAAGTTTCTTTATTCTGAAGAAAGATTAATACCTGTAACTATTGACTTACATGGTATTTGTTTTTCCTTAGATTTAAGCCAACGGTTACAGGTTTTCAGCATTCTTCAAATTATCTTCTTTTGTGTTCACCAGAAAAAAGAAACTCATAAAGGTTTGGAAGGACTTAAGGGAAAGTGAATCGTGAGTGAATTTTCAGTTTGAGTGAACTATCCCTTTAAAACAAAAATGACAGCCTTGTTAAGTTCATGTGACGTGTATATAACTGCGCTGTTATCCTTAACTCACTTATTACTACAAAGAAAAGCTTGCATGTATACTTATCATAATATCGGCGATATTGTTGTTTAAGGAATAATAATATGAAAGACAGCTCCCATTTTCCATGTTGATCTGTACCAAAGGATTATTAAACAACCCTTCTGATTCTCAACGTTGAAACGAGCCGTCAAAGTCAATAGTTAGCATTTACACATAACATAAACACCATTAAACCATTTATAAATCATCTAAACAGCTGGTTGAGTTTACTAGAGGTGGCCTAGGGGTTAAAGAATTCCGGCTAAATAATAAAATCACGATAAATCGACGTCAACTTACATTATAAAGCTGCAACATCAACGACCTGCAAGTAACATCGTTTATCATCAAGAGTTAATAAGCGGAATCAAATAATATCCGTCTCAAAATCCTTGGACTCACTCCCTGGTGACGGCCATGTTAGTGACTGGAAGGGCGTGGTATGGTTGTGCAGAGACGATGTAGTGGAATCTGATTGGTCAGCGGGATCCTGAGGGCGGAATTTGCTTTGTTTTGTCGTTTGTGATTGGTTTGTACTCCGGGGCGGGTAATCGGCTTTCTGCTGTTGGCTGAAAAGGTGGAGCCTGCGTTTGGCGTAGTTACCCGACATCAAAGTGAAGCCGCTGACGACAAGAATGCTTATCATAAATGCATATTGATGAATATTGAATGTTGACCGCTTTATGTGATAAAGGGTGACATTTTCGACGTGAAAAACGTTTTTTTAAATATATAAACTAGTTTATTTGAACGTATGCTGTAGTGTATATATTTGGATATGCTATTACTGTAATAGGTAAATCTAACACTTAGACACGCAAAATGTATTCTTAAGCAAACACTCTCTAATTCACAACCTACATTTTTTCACTTTTTTTTTTTACTGAAATGGACTCAAAAAAGGACTTTTGCTACTTGTTCAAACTACTCATTAAACGACTTGAAACAACACAATTCTTAAGGAGGTTTAGGCTTACCAAATCTAAAATATTACTACTGGGCAGCTCAATTAACCGCAATAGTAGCTTGGGTTAAAAATTATAAAGAATCAGGATGGGTCAAAATAGAACAAAGCACAATAAAAGAGACATCACTGTCCATTCTACCTTCATAAATGTAAAACAGGCTCCAAACATTAAAATAGATAACTAATGGATAAAACATGCTTTAAAATTTTGGAATAAAATAAAAAAAATGTTCAGAGGTCCAGAATCTATATCCAGGGCCATGCCTATTGTAGAAAATATTGGGTTTCTCCCATCTGTGTGGGATGGTGGATTTCGAATATGGGTAGATAAAGGTCTTATAACAATAAATCAGTTATTCGTTGGAAAAGAAATTAAACCATTCTCACAACTCCAAGAACAATTTAATATTTCACTGAAAGATATCTATAGGTTTTTCCAAATAAGACATTACATTTCAAACCATAAAGAAAAAGCTAAAATCATGCAAGAACCAAATAAAATAGAGGAATACTTCATAAATATTGCAGAAAAAACATTCCAGCTAAAAACACGTCTCCCATTTATATAAAAGATTAGTAAATAATACTGTACAAAGTACTGATCATGCTAAAGGAAAATGGGAACTATAGAGCTAAATACCATAATCGAGGATGAGGTCTGGACTGAGTTATGTGAAGAATGTCATAAAGGAATTAATAGTCAATTGTGGAAATGATTTGATTGGAAAGTAAAAATGAGGTACTTTAATACTCCTCTAGTAATATATGTAAAAGGACTATCTGTAGCTTTGTGTTGGAGAAAATGTGGAAAAATTGGAGATCATACCCACATTTTTTGGGACTGTCCAAAGATTCTACAATTTTGGAAAAATGTTAAAAAGAAATAGATAAGATATTCGATTTAGAGATATCCCTCGATCCAGTTATGTGCTTACTGGAGCACTGTCCAAAGAAATGTTTAATAAGGAAACAAGATTTGTCCTAAGGATATTATTACTGGTTGCAAAAAAATGATAACAGTACATTGAATGGAAGAAAGTTCTCCAAAGGCTCAGTGGATTCAGAGACTTAAACAGGTCTTTATAATGGAAAAAATGACTGCATGTCTACAAATGAAGACTGATATTTTTCTGAAGAGGTGGAGAGATATTATGACATATTTAGATATGTATATTTATAGGTTGCTTAACCTCACCTTATCATCACTGTAATTGGATGTAACTACAATGCAACACAATGTAACTTGATGTACAAATGTATCTCCTGTGAAGTAATTCTGATGGCAATACCTTTTATTTTTATTATTATTATTTTTTTTTTTGATTTTCTTTATTTTTTTATTATTGTAATTTCATCATCATTATTATTTTTTTATTTATTTGATGTATATCCTCGTGAGTAAGGGGGGTAAAACTGTTGGGGAAGGGGTTGTTCTGTAAAAATTATATTGAAAAATATCAAATGAAAAGTAAAAAAAAAAAAGAAACAACACAATTCTTAAGTCTTTTAGTGCCAACTTAATTGCATTATGTTCAATCCACTTAAATTTGTAAAAACGATTAAGTTAACAGTGCAATTTGGTTAAAATCTTATACAAAAAGTGCAAACTCTTGAAAAAATATGTATTTATTTAGTATTATTAAAAGGAATTGGAAAAAAAAAACGCTACATGTGCTTATTGTTTTCCTTTTTAAAACTTAACATGAAAAATTCCTCCTATTTAAGAAAAAATGTTCCTGGAAAGTCAGTTTATCTGTCAGTTCTTTTTATTTTTGATACATATTAAAAATAAATTAAAAATATTGCTCTTTAAATGTATATTTGCACACAGATTCAAATCTGAAAAAAATGCTTTCTCACTTTTCTGAAAGAGGATTGAGAAGATAAAGCAGACATTTCTTATTGAAAAACAATAAAAAACACTTTAGAAGGCTTTTTATACTTTAATATTTAAATAGTCTAACATCTGTACTCACTAATCAATTATCTTCATTTAGACACAAATAATTAACTGTGATTAGTGCACATATACAAAATAGGCCATCCTTACAATAAATATAAACCACAAATTATCCCCCATTTGGTGGTATAAACGCATACTAAATTAAACACATCATGTTTAAAAATAAAGCATTTCATTAAATAATTCTTATCAAATCAATCCAAATTGTTAAAAACATTTTGAAAGTAAATTATACAAGCTGTTTACTTCTCTCTAGACACTGGCTCTAATGAATTCAACATTTCACAAGTATTAGTCTTGCTATTCTGTAAACGTTAATACATGTTTATTACAAATAATGTCTGTAATGTTTCATGGCAGGAGATATATTTGATCTTCAGGGTGAGTTGTGGGATGTTGTGTAAAGTTTATGTATACTGGTTGTTTAGTGTGGGGTCCCAGCTCGACTGGGGATGGTGCTGTAGGACGGTTTCACCACCTCTTCCATGATCACAGCGATGGTGTGACACAGCTCTTTTGCCTGCATGGGAGAAAAGTGTTAAATAAATGGAGGAATATAAACCTGAATGAACCAAAATAATACTAGGCCCAATCTTTTAACAATGACAACATGTACATTATTATTATATTATTATGACAAGGGCTTTATTTAGATTTTGTGCAACACGTGCCAATGGCCTGTGACTTTTGAGGCAGAAAAACATGAGAAGAGAAAAGCATGATATTTCATTAAAAAAGGCAGAATAAATTGTAGAACAAATACATCTAACTGCAATTGTTCTAATATTATAATTATTAATAATAATAATATTTATTTATTTGTGATAAACTTGGAAAATAATTGTAGCTTAAAAAGTACAATAATGACAACAATAATTATTATAGCTATAATATGTGATATTTTTTATTACTATTATTATTCACAATAATAATTAGGCAGTAAAAATTGTATGATATACTAATAATAAATCATTATAAATATAACATTATTTATTTATTTAATTAGAAAGATTTATGTATTTTAGTATATTTTTATTAAAATGTATTAATTAAAAAAGAAAAATTAAAAATGAATTAATAAAAAAATTATTTTTTATTTTTTTATTTATTTATAAATGTTTATATATATATATATATATATATATATATATATATATATATATATATATATATATATATATATATGTCTATATCTTATCTTATATATATATCTTATCTAATTTTCGTCCGCTTTTTCTGGGGCCAGTTTTAAGAGAGAACCTCAGACTTTCCTCTTTCCAGACACTTCCCCGAGACCTCCTCCCGGTGGGACATGCCTGGAACACCTCCACAGGTAGGCGTCCAGAAGGCATCCGAAACAGATGCCCGAGCCACCTAAGCTGACTTCTTTCGATGTGGAGGAGCAGCGGCTGTACTTCGAGCTCCTCCTGGGAGACAGAGCTTCTCACCCTATCCATAAGAGTGCGCCCTGCCACCCTGTGAAGGAAACTCATTTCGGCGGCTCGTGTCCAAGATCTTGTCCTCTCTGTCATGACCCAAAGCTCATGACCATAGGTGAGAGTTGGATTGTAGATTGACCGGTAAATAGAAAGCTTTGCCTTTCAGCTCAGCTCCTTCTTTACCACAACGAACCGCTACATTGACCACATTACTGCTGCCGCTGCACTGATCCGCCTGTCAATCTCACGTTCCATCCATCCTTACCTCACTCTTATTTTTTATTTTTTTATTTTTAATTAATTTATAATAATAATTATTTATTTTTATAATATATTTTAATATATTATATATATATATATTACAGAAAAAAATATTTTGAAAAATTCAAACAAATGAAAAGCACTATATTTCATTAGCTTTATTAAAATTATTAACAACTGTTAATATAAATAAAAATACAATTACAAATCTAATATTTATGATTGAAAAATCTTTAACATTTGAGCATAAAATAGAGCTTTTATTAAGACAGAAATGTATCTGAATTGTATCTGAATACTGAATTGCTTTGAAATTGAAACAGATTTATAAACAATTCTCTCTGCAGACCTGCAACATGTCATATTTTCAAATGCATGTTATGGGAGATTCAAACTCTCTATGACTTGGACTTCGACAAACATACCTGCTTGAGATTGAAGCTGAGAGTCTTGTGTTGAGTCTGGCCACCAAAGCTGATCTCAATTGATGGCAGCTTGTCTTTTTTGGGACGGATTGAGCGCAAGGACAACACATCCTCCATGGACATTGTCAAACACGCATTCTGCAAAGATTGTGATAGTTTACATTATCAGAACATCACAGGAAACATGTTGGACTGTGAGATGAAGTGTGGCGTACCAGTGTTTTAGGATCGAGGACGGTTATGACTTCATGATTGACTGCCACCAGGGAAGGCGAAGGACAGCTGCGATGACTGACTTTCTGAGCCGTGAAGATGTCAAAACCAAAGAGAGGCAGCGAACTGATACTTTCTGGAACATAGGAGCAGTGTTGGGTATAATTATACTTATATCAATTCACATATCGAGAAGTAATTACTGTTTATTTTTAGGTCATTTAATTCTCCGGGGTCTGAGGTGATTTCAGGGCCTTTTGAATGTTTTGACATGTCCAGACATTTGTGCTTATTTCTTAACCCTTGTGTGCTTTTGTTTTCGTCCACTCTTGGGTGATTTTAAGTCTTAATTTGGCCACGACTTTCTTTGTGTTTCAGCAAATGGAAAGCTTTTTGGTGACAAATCTTATTTTGACACATATTTTAGGAACATGCTTTGAAATTTTAGCAAAAACTACACAACACACTATGAATATTGACTACCATTTTGTTATGTTGGTGGCTGGTTTTGGCACAATTGACCACCATTATAATGACTTTTTTTGTTTGCAAGGCCATGACACCATATCATCATGCATTCTTGATTCCTGGTGATTTTCCCTGTTGGGAAGTGGTAACATTTGACTTTTTATCATCAGTTTTTGGTTTTTAAATGGAGTTTTATGAAGTATAGTGTGTGTGTGAGTGAGTGTGTGTGTGTGTGTGTGTGTGTGTGGGAGAGAGAGACCTTTGCGCACTTACCTTTATACATCTGAAAAAATCAAAATAAGCAGCTCAGCTTTCAGAACATTATAAACATAGAAGCTGTATTTATATAAGCACAATATAATTGGCTTTTATACTCCATAGAATTAAAAAAAAAACTTTCTGTCCAAGCCTATTTAAAGGTTTAATGGTGCCAACTGATGATCAACAGTAAAAATGCAACTTTTACTCTTTCCCAACAGGGAAAACCACAAATCAGGAATGCATAATTATATGCTGTCAAAATGGAATTATAATGGAAGTCTATGGACCAAAAACAGCCAACAACATAATGAAAGGGTGGTCAATTTAAACAATACACAAGTATAACACTATTGGCTAACCTGTAAAATGCATTCGGCACAAACTGTGCTATAATAATGTGTGAACAAAATGTATACATAAGGTTGGATTATTTTTTTTAAATATACATATTATGTGATGTTTCTAGGTTTTTTTGGGGGGGAAGTCACATAAAACACATACTAAATAGTTCTACATCCAATCATTGATAAAGCTGTCTTGCAGGCTAAAGAATGTTCTTCCAAAACTATGCAAAAATCATTATGATCACAAGCAACAATGCAATGTTGTTTTGCAAAACAACATTAAGAACTATGAAAATGGTGTACTTGCTTTAAATACTGTACATAAATTCGACAATTCTGTATAAATTGAGTAAGAGAAGCTGAATAATTGTATTTTTGTGTTATACAAATATATTTTGGAGAATAGTTCTATTTTTCACTACTAATACATTTATCAAGATGATTGCACAATATATTGACGTATGAAATATGGTGTCATTGCTTTGAATGCTTTCATGTTTTTATAAGTAAAATGTTTAGCTTTTCTCTTTTTTGAAGATTAATTCACAAAAATTAAAATTCTGTCATCATTTACTCACCCTTTACTTTGTTTAAACCATCATGAAAAGAAGAAAAGAAGATAGTTTGAAAAATGCTGAAAACATGTAACCATTGACTTCCATGGTATTTGTTTTCCTTCTATGGATATGAATGGTTTCAGCTCTCATCAAAAAATCATGTTTTGTGTTCAACAGAAGAGATAACATTGTAAATAAACCATTTTGAAACACTTCAGGAGGAGTAAATACTGAAAAATAACATTTTGGAGTAAACTCTTTAAAAAGCTTAAAATATTATAAAAATAAGACCAAAAGTGACTCAAATTTGAATAATTACAATCTTAAATTTGGTTTACTATGCACTGAAATGTATGTATTAAGTGAAGTGAATTAAATACAAATGTACCACTATGGAAGTCAAAGGCTACTTTTTCCGGCATTCTTAAGTATATATTGTTTTGTGTTCAACAGAGGAAATAAACTCAAACAGGTTTTGAAGAAGTGGAGGGTGAGTAAATTATGAACATTTTTTATTTTTTGGTGAACTATTCCTTTAATTTTCATCAGTAATTAATGAGTTTTTTTAAGTAACTTACCCCACATCTGTTTTAAGAGTTTGTTTTGGATGTAAAATCATTCATTGAAATTGTGTAAAAATAACCTGGGAGCATGTTTGGACAGATTTGTTCACTCACTGATAAACCGAGCTTTGGCATCAAGAGGGCTGATGGGGCCTAAGGTTGAAAACTGCGCTCGTATCGTAGCAAGGAGTCTTTCATCAGTAGAGTTGAGTCCATCCATCCGGGGATGATACTGCTTTATCTCAGCACTGGCCGGGTTTAAAAATAAGAGTGTCAGATGGGGAAACAATTAATGGATGCAGGTTTCATTTCATATTTTAGAAATCCGTCTGTGTGAGATGTATGAAATTACTTTGAGGGCAGATTATTTAGTCCAAGCGCAAGGTGTTGAAGAGCGGTCAGTTCTGCCACCTGCTGGTAGACTGTAGAACTGTTCATGGACAGAAACATTTTCCCTTCCAGATAACTGGCCACAAGCTGAAAAACGGAAAACAGTAATATTGTGAAATGTTACACATTTAAACATTTTAAGGTCAATATTATTAGCCACTTTATAATGTTTTCTATAGTGCTATCATCCTGCCCAGTTAACCTAATCAACCAAGTTAAGCCTTTAAATGTCACTTTAAGTAGTGTCAAATATTATTTACTGTCATCATGGCAAAGATAAAAGAAATCAGCAATGAGAAATGAGTTATTATGTTTGGAAATAGGTTGAAAAAATCTCTTTGTTAAACAGAAATCAATTAGTTAAATTTAAATTTATATATATATATATATATATATATATATATATATATATATATATATATATATATATATATATATATATATTTTTTTTTTTTTTTTTTTACAATGATGCCTCTTGTACATGGTCTTATTTTTATTTGGGAGAATGCTGTGTCAGTTCCAGCCAGTCAAAAAAAAAAAATAAAAATAAAAAAAATAAAAACTGCTGGTTAAACAAAAGGAGCGTTAAGTTAGGATTTCCCAGTGGTATGAATAATTTCAGGCTTGACTGTATATTTACATTACACATATTAACATGTCATTTGTTATTGTGTTGCAGATTTCTTTTTTTTACCCCTCAAGTATATTTGAAGAATAGAAAGAAAAAAATTACATGTATTTAGAATATAAATAGCTTGTAACATGTTTTAGGTGTCAATTTTGAACACTTTGATGCTGAGAAAAGGTTCACTGGATTATAACTTTGCTTCACTACTGGTAACATTGTTTTTTAAATTTAAAATAAAAATGTATCAAAATATCAAAGAAGCTGCCATGTTTTTAGACATAATAATATTCATTTTCATAAAAAAAAACACAAAAGTATGCATATCAATCTCAAATGGGTGCTTAGCAAAACAAAAAAGTAAAACAAAAAAAATATATGAAAAGGTGAAACACCAAAGCTCCAAAAATATTCAATTTATATACTTTAAAAGGCCGTCACAGCATGTAACATTTCAAGTCCACCGTCCGTCTCTTCTTCAGACATTATTATACAACAGTTCTTTAGGGTTGAAAAATCATTACATAGTGGAATAAACAACTCATGAAAAATGAAAAATGTTGTTTGGCAAAATTCCATTTTCTGAAAAACCACATCTAATTAATTCAGAGACGATGACAAATTTCAAGTTGTCTATTACTGTAGAATGTATAATATTTGACCCCTTAATGAATTTAAAAAGTTCAGTTTTACCAGCTGGTAGTGGAACTCCAGGTAAAGATCATTGCTGAACTGGAGTGGCTGTTTCCAGATCAGTCGTTTAAAGGATAGGGCGATCGAGCCGTCATCCAGCAGGAAGTCAAACAGATACTCATCCGAGTGAATTGGACGTGTCACATCACCTACAGATACAGATTCATGTTAAGAACAGGAGGAAATCATAGACTGATTTAAATATGAGTCATGGGAGTAACAGTACATATACAGCATTTGTAACATATGGGTCTTGCCATTTCGGTTCTGTACCACAGCATGTGAAGTTAATCTAAAACTTCAAGGTTTAAATACATGCTGAAAAAAAATATATTTATTTTTAAATCCCAAGATTAATATTTTGGTCTTTGCTGTTTTAGTTAATGCAAGACTAAAGGTTAGCATATAAGTACTAGATATTATAATATGTGTCTCTAGTCCAATGTATGTATTATATCCAGATCAATTAATAAATATCAATCAATTGGTGTAGTTTGGCTCTATTTTTAAATTGAAACTTAACAGGGATAGTTCACTTGTCACTTCACCTGTTTGATTTGCTTTTTTCTGTTGAACACAATAAATTGTTTTGAAAAACGTTGGAAACTACTGACTTCCATAGTATTCTTAGTTAATTTTTCATACAATGAAGGTCAATGATAACCATTTTCTAACAATTCTTCAAATGATCTTCTTTAGTGTTCAACAGAAACTCATATAGTTTGTTTGCTTTATTTATTTAGCACATTGAAAAAGAACAAATGTTGACCAAATTGCTTTACAAATTCAACCAACACACAAAATCTATACTTGTATATGTAAACAAAATCAAATTAATTACAATTAAATGCAAGAGACAGAAGATGATTTTTTAAATCAGATTTAAAGCACAGAGGGAAGAGCATGACCTAATAAAAAAAGGCAAACCATTCCATAGACTAGGGGGAAGCAATTTAAAAAGCCCTGTCTCCTTGTTTTAATCGAAACTTGGGAACACCTAAATGTAATTGTTGTGCTGACCGAAAAGGCCTTGATGAAGTATGCCAGTGGAGAAACTCACCAATGTAATTAGGTGCTACATACAGTTGAATTATTAGCCTCCCTTTGAATTTTTTTCTTTTTAAAATATTTCCCAAATGATGTTTAAAAGAGCAAGGAAAATGTCACAGTATGTTTAATAATATTTTTTTGATCTAATAGCCATTTTAGGGTCAAAATTATAAGCCCCCTTAAGCTATATATTTTTTTTCTATAGTCTATAGAACAAACCATTGTTATACAATAACTTGCCTAATTACCCTAACCTGCCTAGTTAACCTAATTAACCTAATTAAGCCTTTAAATGTCACTTTAAGCTGCATAGAAGTGTCTTAAAAATATCTAGTTAAATATTATTTTCTGTCATCATGGCAAAGATAAAAGAAATCAGTTATTAGAAAGGAATTATTAAAACTATTCTGTTTAGAAATGTGTTGAAAAAAATCTTCTCTCTGTTAAACAGAAATTGGGGTAGAAAAAATAATCAGGGGGTTAATAATTCAGGGGGGCTAATAATTCTGACTTCAACTGTATATATAGATTGGGATCCATAGTAAATAGTGACTAATTATAATTCTTTTAATATTAGTATTGTATATGGCTCCTATACACAGAAGTTTATAGCATTGTCTGAAACAGATTTCTTTATTCATTAAAAACATTTTATTACAACTATTTAAAGTGATGTCACGATTTATTCAGTAAACCAATGTTGAATGAAAATGGAATAAAAATAAGCAGTTTTATGTTTAGTTTTCACTTTTGTCGAACCAAAAACCAAGCAAAGCATGATTTTAAAACCAAAACTATACATTATTATTGTTTTAGATTGTCATAATTCATGCTATTATCTACTGGTTTATTACCTGCCTATTATTAAGGTATTACCTGTTCATTAGTAGTTACAAAGTATGATATAATTCTGCATCAATAATCCTAAATCCTGCCTAAAACCTAAATCAAACTTCTTCCTTACTTACTATTAATAAGCAGCTAATTAGCTAGTGTTAGTTGATGGTTTGATAATACTGTGAATTGTGACCTCAACTAAAGTGTACTGCTCCATTTCTAATGTAAATATGTTTAAGTGTGCTTAAACATATCAGAGGAAATCTTACCCCCTTTTTTAGCAGCATGGATAGAAAACTCCTTCATTTCAGCAGGATTCATGATGCCCATCTCAGTGCAAAAGTCTTGTACCACCTCAAATGCAACCTAAAAACAGGCATTAAATCACTACATGTAAACAACACATCATCTTTTAAAATCAAAAGACAGAACAACTGTCCCTAGCTTACACTAAAGCTGCGAATCTTGCAGGCAAACTCGGTTCCACCAGGAAGCATGATGGGTAGCCGACGAGAGTTTCTTCCAGCCTGCATACAAAAAATCATTTCACAATTTACACGACCTCCTCTGCTTAAAATCGTTTCTTTTTCATTTGTCTTCTCTTACCAAAATGGCCTCCATCTCAGAATGTGAAGGGATGTGTCGGCGTCCTCCGAAAATGAGTGACCGTTGGAGATTCTTTGCACATATGTTTGCCAATTCTATAGACAAATAATATATTCACACAAATCATAAAACTCAAACACGGCTATTCAAAGCACTGTGTGATCAGGTTATACAGGAAAACAGAAAGACAAATGAATCATATACACAGGGTTTGGCACAGCAGCGACCTTCTTGCTTTGAGGCGACAGTGCAACCCAGGCTCATTCTGAAAGCGTAACGATATATACATTTCTAGAGAGCGCCAAATATGCCCTAGGAATAAATATGTCCTATGTCCTACACTTTCTCATACAGTGCCACCTGCTGTTGGGTTGGCAATACATGTGCCTTCATCCACTAGCACGGCTCTGCCCTTCACTCAGTGTGATCAATCCTTAATGCTAAAAAAAAAACAATAAATTACAGAAAATATTTAAGTAACTGAACAATATCTATTTACAAAAACCATAGGTCTGGAAGTGCAGGTCTGAGCCGTTCGAGTGTGCAGTTGGGTCTCTGGATCTGCAGCTTCATAATTTTGCTTTTTTGCAGTTTTTGTTTTCATGAATCCACCAAAGGCCGCTGTGCACGCTTTTTGAGATCTCAGATTTCTCTCTAGAAATCCACCAAAGGCCTCTGTCAACTTACTGACTGACCAATCGACTGACCCACCCTCCTCCTTCCCTAAACTCAACTGATAGTGTTTTCAAAAGCACAGATTGACCAGCGCCCACCCACTTCCTTAAACCCAACTTACAGTGTTTTGAAAAGCAATCCAGAAAAAGAAAAGCTCTCGCCTGATTTTTACCACATTTTTTACCATATTCTCACCCTGTTATTTACTTGTATATATATTTTTTTTCCTTTTGCTTTTGTCTTACCTGCTTTCTGGAACCGTCCTTTACGGGACTTAAACCCCGTCATTGTGGTCAACTCCTCTGCGTCTTAAGTCCGCCGACGCACAATGCGAGCCACTAGACAAACTGGTAACAGCGGGAAAGCTGTCCACACGGAGGTAAGTGATCAGCCGCTTGTGCAAAAAGGAATGGTGTCATACCACCCCATAGGGTTCGATTTAAAGACAAAATGCAGCCGTACATACTTTTGGCTACATACAGTAATTGGCGATCTCCAAAAATGTATATAGGGCTATGTTTTCAGAATGAGCCTATGTTGCGACAGTGCTAACCACTGAGCCACCGTCCCGCCCTCTTAAACAAAACAGACAGTTTTATTAAACCGTTATATTTATTAAAATAAAAGTTTGGTCATCTAAACTGCAAAAAAGCTGGTCTCTACACAATCCCTTCACCTCGCCTCAACGCAAATCGATTAAGTTAATGTAATAGTGTTTACAATTTAAAGTGGATTGTATGTAAAACAATTAAGATGTCCCTAAAAAACTCAAGACTTGTGTTGTTTCAGCTCATTTTAAATGAGTAGTTTGAACAAGCAGCAAAAATATATATTTTTTGAGTGCAACGTCTTTAGAAATAGAAAGATAATATAATTAAATTCAAAAACTGTTACTGTTAACACATTATGAACTACAACATTTCAACAAAATGTAATAATTTTTATGTTTCTCTTAATTTTTACTGTTAATTAACATTTTATTAAATACTTCCCTCCAACTAATTAATTTTGGTGTACTCATTTTTGCACTGTGATCTTATTATTTATTTATTTTTGTTAGATTAGTTCCAGTTTTGGCTTTGGTACTGATTAATATAATGCATATGCACAAACATATTAATATAAAGCATCCTGTATAAAATATTACTTTAAAAGAGATATATGTGAGGGGTTTAACTCGTTTATGCTGAGCACTGCATGATATAGACTAGTGGTTGCGTCACTGAAGCAAGTTTGCACTATAGATATAAATATAAAGTGAGTAATTAGTAATTACCTTGATATGGGTGGTTGGCATCTTGAATGATGGTGTCCAGATGGCGAGTGCAATATGGAAGAAGAGTGTTGGAACAAGGGAAGAATCCAGTCACCAGATTAAACAAACGCCAGCCACGAGTACAGTTCTCCCTAAAAAACAAAAATGAGAAAAACTAGAATTAATTAAAAAATAAATATGATATAAATAATAGTGCTGGTCAAAGATTAATCACATCCAAAATAAAAAAGTTTGTTTTGACTTAATAAATGTGTGTATTATATATATTTATAATGTATACTGTATGTTATACACACACACACACACACACACACACACAGAGAAAAAAACTTTACAAACATATTTTATTACATAGATATTTAAATTTATATATATTTGTATTGGTGGCTCAGTGGTTAGCACGAGCCAAAACAGTGACAGATGGCATTTCTTTGTGAAGTTTGCATGTTCTCCCCAAGTTGGCGTGGGTTTCTACATGAGGAACACAAAGTAAAAGCAAAGCAAATTCATAAGTGTCTGTTTAGGGCAATTGCCATGTATAATTAATCAAAAGGTTGAATTCCCTTTGATGCATGGTTTGTCATCAGAGGAGGATTTTTGCCTAAGATACAACTATTTGTATTTTTGGAATCTGAGGATTCAAATATAAGTAAATATTCAGAAAACTGCCTTAGAAGGTGTCCAAATTAGATTTTTAGCAATGCATTTTAGTTATGAAAAATTACGTTTTCAAATATTTACAGAAATAAAGGTAGAAAATGTCTTCATTGAACATGATGTTAACTTAATTTTCTAATGAATTTTGGCATATCCATCATTTTCATTCATAAATCATTTTGGCTTTTCCCACAGATATACCTGTGCAATATAAGAATGGTTTTAATCCAATTAAAAAAACGTTTTTAAAATAGTATTACTTTTTGCCATGACTATTATGATGACATCATCATCACAATACATTATTCAGGATTCCGTTACGAACCGTTCAAGTTCAAAAACAGCATTGATTTCAAATAGAAGTCTTTTGGAACTAAATACTGTAAATGTTCGATGAATTCAATACATCTTTAAAAGTAAAAAAACTCACACTTTATTTTGATGGTCCATTTGTTGAATTAAAGTTACATTGCATCTACATGCCAACTAATTCTCATTAGATTATAAGTAGTACTTGCAAAGTTTCTTATAATCAGTTAAATGTCTGTTGAAGGAGCAGTATCAAGCACTAATACTCACTAATACTACTAATACTCAATTGAACCATCAAAATAAAGTGTTACCAAACTACTGCACACAAATGTCTACTGCACAAAAATCACTCACTTGAGCCGGTGTTTGGTGGTCTGCTTGATGACCTGACAGTAAAGCTCATCCCTAAGGAACTCCTTCTCTTTTCCCAGCTAAATCAAAACACAAGTTTTAGTGTTACATACGTAAAAAAATCACAATAGTTCTCATATTGCTATAGATTTTTTTTAAAGTAAGCTCACCTGCAAAATGAAGTTAACACAGTCCCCTTCTGTCTGGTTTTTCTTCATAGGCTGATCCAACATAAACTGCATTACAACTGAGGAAAGAATTCTTGTGTCAGATAATTGCATTCTGGAATGCTTGATTCTGTCAGTCTGTCATTAGCTCGCTCATACTGACAACTAAATATATATATATGATATATAAAAATAACTGCTTTCCAAGCCTTCATCCATATTTATTTACCTATTAATGTTAATTTTTTTATTTTAGTTACTTTTAAAATTAATGTTACAGTTTTGACTCACTTAAAAAAAAAGTTACTTATTATTACTATTTAATGATCTAGGCACAAAGTCTAAAGCGCATGATGCAAAAGCATTAAGGGTGAGTCCAAATCCACTTTTGCTATTTTAAGTACGTAAAAATTTGCTCTGCGGCCTGGTGCATGGTCTAACAGGGTTGTGCTTATTCTCTTCATGAGTTATGGGAGTGTTTTAAGCATAACATGAATCAGAATCTCAAATTCCTTTTAGGAGTCAGTTGTGCCACACCATGGCGCATTTGCCATTTACAAGGCGGACTTTGTAGGTAGAAAAACTGAACGCTTCACTAGCAAGAAAACAGTTAAACAGACCAACTGCAGCGCAAGGATAGAAATTGAGCATCCTCAATTCGGCCTCTTTACTTTTACTCTTTACTTTTTCCTTTACTGTCATGTATAAGGTAACAGTGTTATATGCATCCACTGATGACATCTATTAGCCTACATATTTAATTTTGTTTGTTAAAAGCTTACTAAGCAGCTCAAAAATTCACAATTGCACAATTAATTATTTTCTGACTGAATCTGCTTTTGAATTAATCAAATAAACCAAATATCTTAAGATTCTATTCATAGACAATTCTAAAAATAAACAAACAAGCAAATAAACAAACAAGCCTTTTTGAACAAATGATTTGGATTAGTGATTCAGTGAATCACAGGGACGTCTCTGTTATACCTTCTGAAGGTTTTAGAGTCATGTTTATTTTAGGTACCAACATAAAGACATCACTCACACCTCTTAGGGCTCTATTTTGAAGGTCCATGCGCAAAACGCAAAGCGCAGGGTGCAAAAGCTTTCAGGGCGTGTCAGAATCCATACTTGTTAATTTAAGGACGGGAAAATCCGTTTTGCGCCATGGCGCATGGTCTAAAAGGGTTGAGTTTATTTTCTTAATGAGTTATAGGTGTGTTTTGAGAATAAACCAATCAGAGTCTCATCTCCCCTTACCTTTAAGAGCCCATTGCGTCGCGTCATGAGCGCATTTGCTATTTACATGACGTAAAGTAAGTTCACTGTCGCTTTTGCTCTCGTGGATAGGGAAGCCTTTACGCACAAACATCAATTAGCCTATAAATAATTAATTTTGTTTGTTAAGCGCAAAGATTTAAACTATTACAACAAACTATTATAACAAACTATTTCTAAATTCAGTTCTAATTTCCAGCAAACTAATAAATTAACATTGATAACGAAGTGTGTTCAAAATACTGAGTTATTTCCAAATACACCTGCCATGCCCCATATGGTCTAAAACCTGAAAGGTGGACAAATCTAAGCTTGTTTTTAATAAAACAAATATAAACATGGATATAATAAATAATACGGCTAATAATAATAACATTATACAAAAGCAAATTGAATGAACTGAAAAAGCCTCCCGAGATGAAGAAAGTATGACGGCAGTGGTTTTTAAATTAATGTAGGCTAGAAATTAATATGTTTTGTAATATTTTAATCATTTATATTTATATCCTATATATATCCTTATTATATATATCCTTAATATAATATATCTTTTTCATATGTAAAGATATTTGCGTATTGCTCTGCATTCTGTTTTGTAGTGTGTAAGCCAGGCACACTTTGTGCCAGACAAATAGACCGACTTTGTTCTGGTCTATAGATCAGACTATTTACAGTTTCTCAAAATAACAACGCACCAAAACACGCCTGCTTTTTGAGACCAGTACACCTATAGGCGCACATACGAGCGCAAATGTTTTTGCTGTTTAAACAGTGTGGCGCAACACCTCAAAATGACCCTTGCGCCGAGATGAAAGTAGCAAATAGCAATTGCGTTGCGTCTTGTGCCACATTGCGCCAGGTGTATGATAGAGCCCAAAAATTTACATTTAAATTGATTATTTTAATATTGAAATTAAAATTAAATAAATGTCAAATTTAATTATTTTTAAATTAAATTAATAAAAAAAATCATAAAAAATTTAATTAAATTAAAAATTAAATAAATACATAATTAAATAAATTAATAAAATTAAATAAATAAATAAAATAAAAAGTAAAAAAAACATGATTAAATAAAATTATTAAAAAAATAAAAATAAATGAATAAAAAAATTAACGTTGCGTCTGTGTGGCTAAATTTATTCACTTACCCATGAAGCTTTGCGCACCCAGGCGAGTGAGCTCACTGTCTGAGAAAAGGATCAGTGATTCCTGAATGGGATTCTAATAACACAAAACACAAAGCAAACCAAAACAATCAAACAGACTCATTAAATCCCCACATACACAGAAAATAGGATAAGCATACTTACAGGAGTGTATTCCACCATTTCATTAAGACTTCTCATGTTACCTCTAAGCAAGCAGAGTAACAAAAATCAATGCTCAGAGGAGTTTTTGAAGTACAATGCAAGGTTATTTTATATATTTCCAGAGGTCTTTACCTGTTGATAGCTTCTGTGAAGAACTTGCTGGCGAACTCCGTCATGATGAACTGCTCACGTTCTGGTTCAGATCTCTGGATTGAGGCCACTTCTACACTGTATTCACTGCCGCCCGCCACTGAGCGGGCAACAGACATGTTGTAGATGGAGCCATTCGTTGATGTGTTGATTTCAGCAACATTGGCCGGCATATTATTAATGGAGCCATTGGATGGTACGATGCGGGAAGAGCTGGTGACTCTCATACTCTTTTTCCGTTCCAGCTGTCGGTCCATGTTGCTGCTGTGGTAATCTGGTGGAGCACAAGGCTGAGTGACATCAACTGGGAAGAGTCCTGAACGGCCTCCACTCGAACCAAACATCCATCCTGAAAAGGCATAAGTAAACCCATATCAGGTCTTGTACTGTACTTTACACAGGTTTGAGCCACCCTAATTAATGCTTGATACCCCTGAAGGACGTCAAAACAAGATGTGTAGGGGTCAGCCCTTAAAATTGTGCAAAATAGTTTGCTCTGTAAAAATAATAGTAATAATACCAACAATAAGTTAATACAAATATAAATACATTGATCAGGGAGACTGGATGATGGATAGTATTGTTGGGTCTTTATTGGGTTTAAGGAAGAGTGAAATTGTGGCTGTAAACATGGTTTCTGTGAGTTGTGATTTTTTAGTTTTGATTCATTTAACTTTTGGGTGAAAAGTGGTGATAAAATTTATCAAAAGTGTTTGTAGAACTCAGTAGGGAAACCACCAGGACATGGTGCTTCACTGTTTGGAATTAGTTAAGGAGCTATAAAAATGTCTTGTTCTGTTAGAGGGATTCTAGAGTCGTTATTTTCTCTTAGATAAAGTTAAATGTGAATTTTCTCATTATATAGATTTTTTTTTTAACCTGCAGATTTCAGATTTTTAAAATAGTGGTATCTACCAATTCTACCCAAATTTTCTCTATTCTACCCTCTCCTATCTTACCCTATCTCACCCTACCCTATCCCATCCTACCCAATCTTACCCTACTCTCTGTCCTACCTTATCCTACTCTACCCTGTCCTACCCTACCCTACCCTACCCTATCCTATCCTTTCCTTTTCTTCCCTATCCTATCCTATCCTATCCTATCCTATCCTATCCTATCCTATCCTATCCTATCCTATCCTTTCCTTTCCTATAATATCCTATCCTATCCTACCCTACCCTTTCCTACTCCACCCTACCCTATCTTACCCTACCCTATCCTATTCTACCCTATCCTATCATATCCTAACCTACTCTATCCTATGCTACCCTATCCTATTATACCCTATCCTATCCTACCCTACTCTATCCTATAATACCCTATCATACTCTAACTTATCCTATCCTACCCTATCTTACCCTACCCTATCCTATTGTACCCTATCCTATCCTACCCTAATCTATCCTATGCTACACTATCCTATCATACCCTATCTTACCCTACCCTATCATACCCTATCTTACCCTACCCTATCCCATCATACCATATCATACCCTACCCTATCCTATCTTACCCTACCCTACCCTACCCTATCCTATCCTATCCTATCCTATCCTATCCTATCCTATCCTATCCTATCCTATTCTATCCTACCCTACCCTTCCCTTCCCTACCCTATCCTATCTTACCCTACCCTACCCTATCCTATCCTACCCTATCCTATCCTATCCTACCCTACCCTATCCTACCCAACCCTTCCTTACCCTACCCTACCCTACCCTATCCTACCCTACCCTACCCTACCCAACCCTTCCTTACCCTACCCTACCCTACCCTATCCTATCCTATCCTATCCTACCCTACCCTACCCTACCCTACCCTACCCAACCCTACCCTACCCAACCCTTCCTTACCCTACCCTACCCTACCCTACCCTACCCTATCCTATCCTATCCTATCCTATCCTATCCTATCCTATCCTATAATATCCTATCCTACCGAGAAGGCTACAGAGATAGGCCTTAAGCTCCAAGTGGGCTGTACAAACCATGGAGCTTTTATTTATTTAATGTCTTGTACACAACACAAAATCCAATATTGTGCTTTATGAATGTCTACACCTACTCTAACCCTAAACCCAAGCTCACAGTAACCTGTTGTGTTTTATTAACATCTACACCCTTCCCAAACCCTAAACCCAACCTCACAGTAACCTGATATGTTTTATTAATGTTTACTCCACCTACACCACCTAATCCCAACCTACTTGTGGCATAAGGCCCTCCCACTTTGAGGTCACCCAACCAACTTGCAGTGTAATCCCTCCCACTTGGAGGTCTCCGGGCTGCAGCGATACCTACTTGATCCTACCTCACCTTACCCAACCCTACCTTAACCTATCCTATCCTACCTCACCCTACCCTACCCAGCCCTACCTTACACTACCCTACCCAGCCCTACCTTACACTACCATATCCTACTCTACCTTAAATCATTGTAATTTATTCAGCTTTCAGGTGATGTATAAATCCCAATTTTAAATAAATTACACTTAGTTGTTTTGCAGTCCAGAGCCACACCCTACCCTACCCTAACTATCCTATCCTACCTTACCCTACCCTTCCTCATCATGTTTTTTCATGCTTTCTTCTTACCATCCTTGAGTCCGTCCATGTTCAAGAGTTTAATGGCATCACCTCTGTGGAAGCTCAGCAAGCTCTTGTCATCTGTTACATAGCTTTTCACTGCGATCACATACTCTGAGTTCTGCAAATGGAAATGAGAGGATTATATTCTTCATAACATCAAAGAAATAACAATTACAATACTAAACATTGATTTATGAATTTTATCAATAAATTTCCCCATACAAACTTTTGAAACATCACTACAATACTTATGACATAAAACTGTAACCCACATTAACTCTTTTAAATGAAAGGTTAAACCACTAGCTATTATTCCAACTTTGAAAGACGGTTGTGCATTTCCAAACAAGGAACAAAATATACTATAGAACTCAATGGGTGCTCCTTTCCAACAATACTTTGTTTTGTTATTTTTACAGAATAAAGAAACTCAAACAGGTTTGGAACAAGTGGAGAGTGAATAAATGATGATGAAAGATTTTACATTTTTGGTGAATAAACTTAATAAAAGCACCTTAATCAACTCCATGAGGAATAGGCGAATAACAGCAGCGATTTGTGGTGCCTGTTGGGAATGCAGTTCCAATTCCTCATTGCTCAGAGTGATCACGACTTTACCGGTCCCTTTCTGCTGTACTGACAACACCTGTGAATAACTGAGAAGTAAAAATATTATCATACAAACTGCAACAGTAAAGATCGTTATTATTAAATAAATTACTGCTCTTTTTTTTTTTTTTAACAAATCAGCAAACATTAGTTATACTGTTCAATAGAGACATCTATTTAAAAAAGAAAACAAAAGACATACAGTATATGCAAACAATCAGGTTCCAGAAGTAAAAACTCTCCATAGGGAAACATCTGGACTTTTAACAATAACTGATAAACCTCTAAAGAAAGCCTTTTATCAGCTTTGAGGTTGTTCAAGGGATAATTTACTCAAAAAGGAAAATTTACACACCATTAACTCACCTTTAAGTGTTTTTTTTTCTTTTGTTAAACACAAATTAAGAAATTTTCAAGAAAGTTGGAAGCTGGTAGCCATTGATGACCATCGTAGGAAATAAAAACCCTACATAAGTAAAATACTACCCAACATTCTTTATTTGTGTTCATAGATATTTACACTAGATGTCGCCTACGCTGTTGTTGTCTATTGGAAGGAATGCGATCAATTAAAGTTGATATAATACATGTCTTGAAACACACCCCTCTCCTGCTTTTACTTCTAACTCTAACTGAGGGAGCGATTCGTTTGTGAATGAATCCTCGTTATGAACGATTCGAGTGAACCATCGATATCCCTGTGTCTCAATGTGCACATCGACCTTTCTGATCTAAACGGTTTATAACATTTTAACATTAAATAATTTAGGGTGGAAAGTATGCACACTGAGGCGCAGGCACTGTTGTGTTATCAGGCACTTTTTTAAGTTGCTTCAAAAACTAGCCGTTACTTCATTTAGCCGACAATAATACAAGTTACTGGCACCACAGCATCTTGTTGTCATGTTTCATTTACATTGTTTGCTTATTTTATTTAACACAACTAGCATAAGCTTAGTATTTAGAGCAGGTTGGTGCTACTTTGACTATTAGTCAGTGCAGTAAGTGACTGTATTATCATCAATAACGTTACTTGTTGAGCACAAAAGTTTGTAACATACAAAAATGTAAAAAACGAAATCTTACCTATGAATTGTTCTACCTTTAAGCTTTGTTTTCTTTGTCTGCTCGTTACTACACCTGTACACAGCGCTAAAGTCCAGCATCTTCACATTGGCTTTGACTGGTGCATTTGAATGACTTTCGTCCTAGGAGCACTGTACAAATGTGGCAGCGCTATTGACGCATGCTCAGGGTCTGTATTCAATATCTAGTGTATATATATCTATGATTTGTGTTCAACAGAAGAAAGAAACTCAAAACAGTTTGGAATAAGTGAAGGGTAGGTGATTTTGTGAAAATTTGTAAGTGATTATTCATGTATAAATTATCCCTTTAAATGGTTTTGCTAAACCCATCTGTTGGCATGACATTATCGTCACCCACTTCCATGAAGCCCCACAAACTATGTAAGAAAGTAAATCTGAAATAAATATTTGCTTATTAAACTTTATCTGTTGTAATTATTGTGTCATTTGCAATGCTTTATGAGATTGCAGATGTCCTCATTTATGCATGTCACTACAAATCCTTTGTCTTTTTATCAGATCTTTATATTTCTGATTTCCCTGCTTCAAATCTTTGCTTTATCCAGCTTAGAGAAGTCCTGTGGTGAAAAATACTTCCAGAAAACAAGAGTAGCTGCTTAAAAAAACATTTGCCAAGACAGAGAGCAATTGAAAATAAAAAAATATTTAAATTGTAATGTAAAATTATTTAATTGTAAAAGATCCCAATATCACAGTATTTTAATCAAATGAATACAATCTTGGTGAGATTTACTGTAAAAACATCTTGCTGACTGCAAACTAGAGTAAGTGAAGTAAATAAATCAACAGTGTAAAGAAGTCATTGGGAAATTGAAGACAAGATGTTCCGTACCTAAAGCTGTGGAGCACTTTGAGGTGTTTGGGGTTTATTCCTGAAGCTCTGGCAACCTTTAGCAGTCTGATTCCTCTATGAGAAACTCCCAGCATCTGAGCATCTCCTCCATTACCAACCTGATGAAGCGTGCACGCAAAAACACTTCAGCTCACTTCAATTTCATCATGTGTGTTTATGAGCATTATATCAGGACAAGTGTTTCACCTTCACATTAAAGAGACGTGCAAAGTAGTTGGACCAGTTGTCTCTGGCTGCCATGACGATTCTTTTCTTCATAGCATCATCTAAAGACCTGATATTGGTTCCAATATGGAAGCTCGCTGATGATGCAAATAGAAATGCAAATAAACTCTAGTGAAATATGGAGAATCTAGCTGAATTATGCTTAGACTGATCAGATTATGCATCTGTCCTACCCAACAGGTCTTTCATTTTACGCCGTTCTTCACGTGAAATCCTCAGACATGAATCAGAGTAAGTGTCTCGCATGATCTAAAAAACAGTGGGAGAAACTACAGTATCTTAATTTTAAACGGTAGCACTTAATAAAGATCCCAAAATAATCAGAGCAAGCAATGGCATTTGCTACTGACCTGCTCACAGAGTAAATTGAGGGTGTATGGGTGGTTGAATTTTTCCCTGGGATAAAACAGCTGGGTACAAAATAAAACAAATACAATAAGTTGACATCAATAAGCCAGAAGAAGCTGCACAAGTCACATGAAGCACATAAAGGCTTAGTTACCTCCTTGCGAAGGAACAGTTTGCCAGGCATAATGGGATATGAAAAGTAGACGCTGGCTGAGAATTTGTGCAACTGGGAACGAACGCTCTCCTCCTCTGCCATCATGTTGAGCTGATCTTTAGGAACACACACAAATGCATGGTATTATATAAGCAACGGCATGGGTTGCTGAAAATTTGATGAACTTCCAACTAAAATTTAATATTGAGTAGGGGGCGGGGCTTTCTTTTGCACATCATTCTCTCATCGCAAATTTGCATTTAATAATAAGCAATTCCCCTTGTACTGTACCTTCTGATACACTTACGTTGAAATTTAAGTGTGCTTTATTTTATAAAATAAAAATATTAAACTTTAAATGTAGTATTTAAAAAAATCTAATAAATATTTCCACAAAAAAATCACACTAATTAATGATTAATTAATTAAAAAATAGTTAATATATTTATAGTTCCACATACTTATAAAGTATACATTATTTTCCTTTTTAAAATCATTACACAAGTTTACTCCCTGTAATATTTTAATTATTGTAAAAATTTACACTGAAATATTTCTTAAGAGACATATGTTCAAGCAATAAAATGGGCCAATTATGCATTTTTTTATGATACATGTATATTATAAATATAATTTGAATGTCCTCAGAATAACTCTGCAAAGTCTCAGCTCAGAGTATCTTAAAGTCTTTGTGAACTGGAATTTGCTGAGACTTTTATCTCCGATGTACTTTCAACTGAAATGGAATATTGAGTAGGGGCGGAGCTTTCTTTTGTGTATCATTCTCTCATAGCAAACTAACGATAAGAAGGGCGTGGTTAAGGATATTGATGTACAGTTGCTATGGAAGCCCTCAGGAGGACGTCAACAGAATGACTGTCACTCCAAACATGGAAGCAAATGATTGAAGATTACCAAAACAAACTTTTCCTTCAGCGGATTTACTTGCACTAATTAATAATTCATTTAAAGAATAACAACGTGAGCTATCAAAATAAACATTGTAAATTTTGATTTCTGGTTGCATGGTGACTCAGTGGTTAGCACTGTTGCCTCACAGCAAGAAGATCGCTGACTCAAGTCCCATATAACCTAAATTTATTTGGATTAACTAAATTTGCCGTCGTGTATGAATGTGTGTGTTAATGTGAAAGTGTATGATTGTTTCCCAGTAATGGGTTGAGGCTGGAAGGGCATCGGCTGCATAAAACATATGTCGGAATAGTTGGCAGTTCATTCTGCAGTGGCGACCCCTGATAAATACGGAACTAGGAAGAAGAAAATGAATGAATGAATTTTGATTTCACTTGGACTTTAAGGTCAATTATATCATCACGTAAATCTGTTTTTGTTCAGTCCCCGCCTCCTATTCAAAAGAGGGCGGAACCTTTTCAAAAAGCAAGTTCACACTAAAGGACATTAAAAGTGCATAAAAGACCCCTTTTAGACATATCTGAAACACTACATGCACTGCTTTTACAGATGCGCCATACTGAATATTATGCAAATGTCTTACTGAGAGCAGGTGCAGGCTGTCTCGGTGGGTCGGGGATGGGGGGCGGTGGAGAAGGTATGGATTCACGAGCACGAGGCAGAGGCCGAGAGCGCTGAGAACCGAACAGATCAGCTAGCGAAAGCTGCTTCTGTTTCATGCTATTGGAGATGGAGCGAGGCCCACGGGACTCAAGCTGCTGAGGGGGTGAAGGGGGCTTCTCTACCCACTGTTTCTGCAGCACAAACACATACAAGAGTCACAATCAATTTCTGCATTCTCAAATTATCAATTAAAGCACTACATTATGACATCTCATTTGGTTCAATATCGTCTACCTTCTGATGACTGACAGGGCCCTGAGATTTGAGAATGGCTAGTGCCTCGTCTTTGGGGTCATTTTTCTTGAGAAATTGCTTGGCCGGAACCCTGTGTAGAACAAATCCTTTAATTTTATTCGTTTTAACACCTGGAAATCACTCTTAGATAAAAATGTCAAGAGACAGAACATTGTGCAAACATTCAGTACCAGCAGAGGTTGTATTAAATTAATGAAACTCGCAGTTATCGTTGCTATCTACATTATATATATTTTTTCTTCTGTTGAACACAAACAGCTTTTTCTTAAATTGTTGGAAACTTTTACCCATTAACTTCCAGAGTAGGAAATTAAAACACTACGTTACTACTATATAATATACTACTAGAATACAAACAGTTGAAGTCATATTTATTAACCCGCCTGAATTATTAGCTCCCCTGTTTATTTTTTTCCTCAATTTCTGTTTAACAGAGAGCAGATTTTTTCAACACATTTCTAAACATAATAGTTTTAATAACTCATTTATAATAACTGATTTATTTTATCTTTGCCATGATGACAGTAAATAATATTTTTTCAGGACAATCTATACAGCTTAAAGTGACACTTAAAGGCTTGACTAGGTTAATTAGGTTAACTAGGCAGATTAGGGTCATTATGCAAGTTATTATATAATGATAGTTTGTTCTGTAGGCTATCGAAAAAAATATTACCTTAAAGAGGCTAATAATTTTGACCTTAAAATCGTTTAAAAAATGAAAAACTGATTTTATTCTAGTCAAAATAAAACAAATAAGACTTTCTCCAGAAGAAAAAATATTATCAGACATACTGTAAAAATTTCTTTCTCTGTTAAACATCATTTGGAAAATATTTAAAAAAGAAAAAAATTAAAGGGGGGCTAATAATTCTGACTTCAACTGTATGTAATGCAAAAGAACACAGCAAGAAAAACTATTATGCCAGATTTGATTTTACCTTTTGGGAACTGGAGAGCTATAGTAAGTAGAGTCGATTTGTGACCCACCTGACAGGCTCGTAGGCTTTAGGTTCTGGATTGGGCCGGTTTTGGTACTGCTTGATGATTTCTCTTATGTTACTGGTTGGCTCTGGTTTAGGAGATGTGGGTTCTAGAGATTCTCGTCCAGATTTTTGGATTTGAGGAGGTTCTGGAAGAGGTTTCACTGTGCAAAAAAGAGTTTTCAGTTATAGTTTTTTTGTATGATGACAGAGATATAAACAGAGGAGACACCAGTTATATCTCATTTGGGAAGTTTTTTAATCCCAGAAGAGATAAACAATTAAAAAAATATTTTTTTGTACCCTCAAAATACACATTGATAAAATATATTTAGCTTTTATGTCACACTTTTGGTAATTAATTTTGTTTGTAATGATGATTTAGCAGAATAAAAAAAACGTCTGACCTTGAGTCTTTACTGGAGGTGGTGATTTGGGTTGGGACACAGGTGGATTGGCATATATCAGTGGCTTCGCAACCTTTGGCGCAGGCTTTGGTCGTGTGTCTGACGTACCTGTGATGCACAAAGGTAGTGAAAATCTGTAATGCCATTTTGCCTTAATTGAGCAATTTTAAGGATTCAGATTTGCACACTCACCAATCTTTTGAAAAAAATCCCTCTTTTCTTTGAAAGACCCGTGATCTTCTGGGGCCCTAAGATCCCTCTCAGTCACAGGCTGGTAATTAAAGAACACATTAAGATTTAAAGAGTTGAAACAATCAATCCCTATATTGTGCTCAGCATATACGAGTACACCCCATTTTGAAAATGAATATTTTTATGCATTTCTCAGTGAATATATGTAATATATTTTGGTGCATTTGAACAAAACTGATTTATTAAACAGATATATTTATTAAAATAATATTTTAGTCACCAAACATATTTAGAAATAAAAAGATAATACATTTAAATTCATGCAAAATACTGCAAAAAATACAAACTACAACATTTCAACAAAATTGTAAATATTTTTTTGTTTCTCTTGATTTTTTCTCTTTTTAAAATTTGTTTTTAATATTTTTCTCTAACTTATAAATTTGGGCTCCTAATTTTTTAACCATTATTGTAAGTTATTTTGCTAGAATAGCTCCAGATTTGGTTTCAGTACTGACTAATCTAATGTATCTGCACAAATATAATATTGTAAAGCTTCCTATAAACAATATTAATTTACATGAGAGATGTGTGGGGGGTTTACTCATATATGATGAGCACTGTATACCCACACTTTTCATGATGCATTGTGTGAATTAAGGGAGTAACTTCTGTTCATTAAAAAGGTGTCATTATTCTCCTCACCGTTCATCCATCTGATATTGACAACAAAACTTATTAGAATTAACAAATGACTATGAATAACCCAAAAGATTCAAATCAAGTCATTCTGCAGCAATGCAGAATGCATTGAATATTACAACTGAATGCAAAAGAGTTTTAGCCACAAATATGCTTGTGCTACTTATGTCACATTAAAATACCAAAAGTAAAGATATTTTCACGATGGATAAAAACAAAGCATTAAGCCAAATGTACCTCTCATTCAGTTTTTCAAAGTGCACACAGACTATTTGTATCACAACCTTATCTTTATTTAAAGGGGTCCTATTATGCTTTTCACTTTTTGAATGTTAGCCAGTGTGCATGTTTGGACATAAAAAAAGATTCAAAGAGTTACAAATTACAGGTCCATTCCAAAGGGAGATATTCCATCTTTAAAAAAAAAAAATACAACAAGTTACTCATTTGGTCAACAAGAATTACTTTCTGGTCTTAATGACATCACAGAGTGGCCCAAATCTGGCCTATAGAAATTTGAATAGTCGAAATTTGAATGTTAAACAACAACAGCATCCCATTAAACCCATTTAAAATGATTTGTTCCAGTTCTTTTCAAAGGAAGTTCCCTTCCCATAATTTTGAAATTCACTATTGGCATGTGGATTGAGTAAAAGGAAACAGGTGAGTTTTATTGGTGTACCTCAGGGCTGCGGGGTTTTGGAAGGGGCTCTGGGGCTTGTTTGGGGGTCTGATGATTGGTTCTTTGGCTCTGGGGGCGGCTTCGAGGTTTGGGTGAAGGTGAGCGTGACGGTGAGCGTGCGTGTGGAGGAGAGCGCCGCCGCTGGCGTGGGGACTGTCTCTGTGACTCACGCCTGCGCATCTCATCCTGCTGCTGTTTCTGAGACAGTGACATTGCCTGCATGGTCATTTGCTGAGCCTGCCAGAAAAAAAAGAGGTTTCTGTGTTGAAAATTGTAACACTTTATGCGGTTCCATATATATATTTTCAAGTAAACATGGCAATATTCACACTGCAAAAATGTTTTCTTTAACTTTTTTTGTCTTTTTTTAGTCCAAATATTTAAAGATTCTTACATGAAGAAGCATTTTCTAGACAAGTCTTGTTTTCAGAAATAATATGACAAAATTAAAACAAGCTAAATAATCTGCCAATAGGATAAGCAAAATAGTCTTGTTTTTTCTTTTGACGTGAGATTATTTTGCTTACCCCATTGGAAGATTATTTAGCTTGTTTTGAGAAAAAACTCACTTAATTTAAGAATATTATTTCTTAAAACCACCCAATGTGGTTTGCTTGTCAAGAAAAGGCTTCTTGATGTAAGAATGATTAGATATTTGGACTAGAAACAAGACAAAAAATCTAAGTAAGAAAAGCTTTTTTTGCAGTGCAATCATTTAATACATCGCAGTAATGAAAATGCACAATATTGATATTGTTGGACTTCAAAATAGCATGAAGTATTCAGTCTCTGATTTTGCAATTGTTTTTAGAGCATTTTTTTTCTGTTTAATGGAGGAAATGTATGAGACTGAATGTAGGTGACACTGCATGCAAGAGATAAACATGTCTCAAAGTACTACTGGTCTACTGACAACACAATATCATTGTAATGTTATGTAATTAATATCAGCAGTGACGATGATGATGCAAAACAAATGTTTTTTTGTGTGTGTTTTTTTTTTACAATATTGATGAGAATTTTCATTTAAATATATCAAGGCATAAAATGAAAAAAACATCTAATCTGAGAATTATCAGCATCAACACCCCTGACATAACTTAGATTTTATTATGTCATTCTAAATGTATAACTCATCATGACTGATCAAAAAAAAAGTTTCCAAACAAGTAAATCAGGCATACACAATCATCATAAATACACAATTATCATAAAAATTCACTCACAAAAATGTGTTCAGGGGAGAAAGGGACAAAGGCTAAATATATTTTACAAAATTCTTTTAAACATTGAGTTTAAGAAAAGAGCATCCTAAATAAAATGTACTATAATTTATTATTATTATTTTTATATAATTTCCCAGACACTTTTTTTGGATTTATAAGAAGGAATTTGTTGTTTTTAATAAATGTCATGATGACATTTTTTTTAACTTAGCAAAATAAGTTAATCATGTTCCAACAGTTTCAACAAGATTCAGCTTGATGTTTCAAGTCAGTTGAATTGAAGTTGAAATGACTTGTTAAGTCTAAAAGGCACTGTTAAATTTTAGTATGCTTTGTAGTTGCACGTTTGAAATGTGCTTGGCGGCATGGTGGTTCAGTGGTTAGCACTGTCGCCTCACAGCAAAATTGCTGGTTCGAGTCCCAGCTGGGCCAGTTGACATTTCTGTGTGGAGTTTGCATGTTCTTCCTATGTTCACATTGGTTTCCTCCCCCTCGTTCCAAACACATGCATTATAAGTCAATTGCATGAACTAAATTTGCCGTAGTGTATGATTGTGTGTTTGATTAAGTGTGTATGGGTGTTTTTCAGTGAGTTGCGGCTGGAAAGTCATCCGCTGGGTAAAACATGCTGAAATAGTTGGCAGTTCATTCAGCTGTCAGAACCTCTGATAAATACGGGACTAATCAGAAGCAAAATGAATGAATGAAATGTGCTTGGACTGTTGAACTCACCAAAAGCAGGGCCTGTTGGTTGATGAACGCCTGCTGTTGATCCATTTGCTGTGGGTTGACAGCAGGCATGGCTTGAGGCATGGCAGTTGGCATCATCATAGCTGCAATCCAAAACAAGCAGTAGGAGAAGGGTGAGGACTTTACAGATCATTCTATTAGAAAAGGACTATGCGAGCATCAGGGATGGGCTTACGTGGCATGGGCTGCATCATGGGCATGGTAGCGGGCATCATGTTTGGCATCATTGGTGTGGCACCATAGCCAGCCATGGCAGGATTCATTGGCATTCCTAGTTCAGTCCCAAAATAAAGCATAGTGTCATATAGGGGATATAATGGCTTGTGTTTGGAACATGGATAGTGCACAAAAAGGAAAATAAATAAATATTAATAAATAAAAATACAAATGAAAATGCAATAAATAAATACATAAATAACACATTTTAAACAATAAAAAATATTAAATATAAATCTTGATGAATGTAAATATGAATTAATTAAATGCAAAAAATAAAGAATAAATGTGTGTGAATTAATAGTAGTAACATATTTAACTTATAATATATAAATAAAATATCATTAATAATCTAATATTTAATATAAAATATATAAAATAAAACATTAATAGAATATATAATTGTAAATATTATTATCATAAAATTGTATTCGCTGCTATTAAACTGTAATACATTTTCCCATCATAAACAACCCAGCTCTGATTAATGATGAGTATCTGTTGAAGACTACACGCAGATATACAACTGTACCTGCTCCGGTGTACATGCTGGGCATCATACCTCCTCCACCTCTCATTCTGCGATTCAGCATGGCCATGCGGTCAAAGTCCTGTCAATAAAAAACAAATAAAATGCAGATAAAAAGACCTCAGGCTAGAACGCCGAGATAACAGGCAATACAAGCAGATCTCAGAGTTAATAAGTGGCAAAGCTGCATAATCCTTGCTGGCTTAATGAATGATAACAATATATGTATGTATGCCGAACATGTGCTGGTGCTCATGCAGGTGACATTAATTTACAAAAATACATATTATAACTGTATCATGCATAAATTACAGTATCTTAGGGGAAAGTCATACAAATTAATTTTAATAAGTTCAATAATAAGTTCAATAGATTTTATGTGATAAAAAAACATAGTTGCAATTCATTTGCTATGAGTAGTTCCACACAGAATCTGCGTGTGCAGATTTTTAGCCCATCATTGAGTCTATTTATTTACTTGTGTAAATGTGTGTAAATTTACTTTTATTCAGTTTTTAAATTCATTTAGTAATAATATTGACTAATATGAAAATGCTCATATGATTTATTTACAATACAGTGTGTAAAGTAACAATATGTCGTTTAGTAGATATATTATATGAGAGACTTGCTTTGTTTACCAAATAAGTGGATTAAATTGGATTTGCATTGTAAAAATTTAAAAAAAGGTAAAAAGGTATTATTTTTTATTTTATAAATTAAATTTTATTTACGATACTCCTAAATTCTGCATAAATCTGCAGATTTTTTCAAAATTCTGTGCAGAAACAACAAAAAATGTCTGCAGATTCTGCCTGGCCCTAGTAAATTATTAAGATAATGATGTATATAGAGTGTAAGTCAAGCCTTATGTGATTAAATGTTTCCTTTCTTTCACTTGACCTTATTTGAACACATAAAAAAATCTTTAAACAGGGTAAAATATTGATAAAACAGATATGTAGAACAATATATCTCCATAAACAACAAATAAAGCAAATATATTATTAAATAAATCTATATAGTTATTCAACTTTTAGAATATTCATTCATTCATTTTCTTTCTGGCTTAGTCCCTTTATTATTCTGGGGTCACCACAGCGGAATGAACCACCAACTTATCCAGCATATGTTTTACACAGCGGATGCCCTTCCAGCTGGAACCCATCTCTAGGAAACATCCATACACACTCATACACTACGGACAATTTAGCCTACCCAATTCACCTGTACTGTATGCGTTTGGTCTGTGGGGGAAACCAGAGCACCCGGAGGAAACCCACGAAAACGCAGTGAGAACATACAAACTCCACACAGAAATGCCAACTGACCTAACCGAGGCTCGAACCAGCAACCTTCTTGCTGTGAGGTGAAAGCACTACCTACTGCGCCACTACACCGCCCACTTTTTAGAATATGTTTATATAATTTTTTTATTTGTATTTGAATTTAGTTTTTGGTTATAGTAATTTTTCACAAATTTACTGAGAAAAAGTATAAAAAGGAAAAACAATTATAGGATTTAGAGGAAATATGTATACACTGTAAAACTCAACAGTCCACTTTATCAAATGAAATGAGTCTAGTTAACTCAAAATTGACTGAAAGTTAATTCTACTCATTTGAAAAGACTTTTGAACTCAGTGTTGAAGGTAATGAGCTACTTAAATACTCATTACCACAACTTAAATGGATTATACATTACAGGTTTTTCAGAAAACTTTTGTTTTATTAAATTCAACAACAAATATTTTAGTTTTATGGTTTTAAGTTCCTATTTTGGTCACATTTATGGTCAAACTTATATAATATGATAATAAGTCTTTATTAGTTAATGTCTTTACTAACATTAAATATTAATATAACAATACGGTAACACTTTATTTTAGGTCACAGTATTAACAAACCATTAACTAACACTAGTAGATTAATAAACTGTTCATTAGCTGTTAATTAAGAGTTAGTAAGGTAGAAGCTGGGTGTTTTTGGTAGGTTTTAGGTAGTATTTGGTATGCAGGATAAGCTCATACTTTATAACTACTAATAAACAGTTAATATCCTAATAATAGGCAGGTAATAAGCCAGTAGTTAATACCATGTATTGTGACCTAAACTAAAGTTTTACCAACAATACTTATTTAAAATCTAGTAATGCACTATTAAAATCCAAATTTATTCTTGTTAAGATTAGTTAATGTACTGTGAGTTAACATGAATGAACAGTGAACTACTTTGTTTCCAATAACTAATGTTAACTAGGATGAATAAATACTGTAATAAATGTATAATTTATTGTTTGATTATGTTAGTAAATACATTCATTAACCATAATACAACCTTATTTTAGGGTGACACTGTGGCTCAGTGGATAGCAAGAAGGTTGCTGGTTCGAGTCCTGGCTGGGTCAGTTGGCATTTCTGTGTGGAGTTTTCATGTTCTCCCCATGTTGGCGTGGGTTTCCTCAGGGTGCTCCGGTTTCCCCACAAGTCCAAAGACATGCGCTATAGGTGAATTTAATAAACTCAATAGGCTGTAGTGTATGTGAGTGAATGAGTGTGTATGGGTGTTTCCCAGTACAGGGTTGCAGCTGGAAGGGTATCCACTGTGTAAAACATATGCTAGAAAAGTTGGCGATTCATTCTGCTGTGGCGACCCCTAATGAACAAAGGCACTAAGCCGAAGGAAAACTAACAACCTTATTTTAAAGTGTTACCGTTATGTACAATAACCCAGACTCAAATCAGCTGTATTAGAACCTTAAAGTAACACTACAGATTTAAACAGGGCCATACTGACCGGAGGACCGTGATCAAACACAGGATCAAAGATGTCATCAACATACGAATCCATCTGCCGACCCTGAGATCCTACAAGAAACAATATCTCAGGAGCGTCCTATATAAAATCGTTTTATTTGCTCTGCAGGGCGAGACACGTCCCAACCCTCGTACTGTACATTTCATTCACTCTCATTTCTTTGATCATCCCTGTGCAAAGCTATGAGAGAACAATAACTCAGAATTTACTGTCTGTTTGCTAGTAATGGTTGGTTGCTCACCCTGGTAAGTGGACAAGGGTTCATACGTGTTCCAATGAGATGCTTCAAATGAGGGCAGACCAGGGGCTTGCATCGAGGGAGCAGGAGGAATAAACGCATCAATGTCTGTGGTTTCCATCCTGACAATAAGAAATAAAAGGATTTGTTAACGTACTTGTTAAAGGAATATTAATTTTACAACTTGCCTAGAGTTAAAAAGTTGAGTTATACCATATTTGAATCCATCCAGCTGATCTCTGGGTCTGATGGAAGCACTTTTAGCTTAGCTTAGCATAGATCATTGAATCAGATTAGACCATTAGCATCTCACTCTCTTCTGTAGTGACATTGTGTACTAAGATCGATGGAAAAGTCAAAGGTTTCTAGATTGCTATGGCTAGGAACTATACTCTCATTCTGATGTAATAATCAAGTTGGCGCAGTGATATTGCACGGCGCTTGAAAATAGTCCACAGCTGGTGGTGAGTAATAGAGTGATGAGTAATAACACCTGCTGAAGCCATATGGCAGCAAAGCTCCTTGATTATTATGTGAGAATGGGAGTAAAGTTCCTAGCCATATCAGCCTTAAAAATAGCAACTTTCATTTTCTGTCTGTCTTAGTACACAATGCAACTACAAAAGAGTCAAGCTTTAAAAAGGTACATTACGCAAACTCTTTTACTTTAAGTGAGATGCTAATGGTCTAATAAGATTTAATGATTCATGCTAAAAGCTAAGCTAAAAGTGCTAACACCAGACCTGGAGATCAGCTGAATGGATTGAAAAATGGTAAAAATCAGCTGTTTAACTTCAGGGGAGCTGTAAAACGAGCCTTTTCCAAAAAAAATGTGTTGATTTAGGTCTGACATGACATGCCACAGTTTATCAGATGCCAAAAGAGAACAAATGATACTAATATACACTCGCAATGTGCTGTAATACTAACAGAAATCCTGATTGTAGGGATCTAAGACTTTATAAATAACTAATATATCGGTGTCTGGGCTGCAGCAGGTCCAGAATGAACACCATGATCTTGTAAAATATTTACTTTAATGTGTGTTTATGACCCCTGGTCAAATCACACATTAAAGCAATAAACCCCAAGAAGCCATGGTTTGCAGTGCATTTATAACAGCGGTGATCAATTCACTGTAAACCACAGCTTCATGGGGTTTATTTCTTTTTATAAAATGGTTAATCCATATACATAACAAGGCTTCACAAAATAAAACAAATGCAACAGTTTCTTTGGCTTATAGCACAGAATCAGAGCCACAGAGAGAGTTTCAACAACGGAAGTCCAAAATGTTTGATCGAAAGAATTAGATGCTTTGTTTACTAGTGAGGACTTAGAGAAACTGCTTTTATCAGCAGTAGGGTGGATTACTGTAACAGCCTCCTCACTAGCCTTCCCAAAAAGACAATCAGGCAGTTGCAGCTCATCTAGAACACAGCTGCCAGGATTCTGACCAGAACCAGGAAATCAGAGCACATTACACCTGTCCTCAGGTCTTTACACTGGCTCCCAGTTACATTCAGAATACATTTTAAAGTATTACTACTTGTATATAAATCAATAAATGCCCTAGGACCTCAATACTTTACAGATATGCTCACTGAATACAAACCTAACAGATCACTCAGGTCATTAGGGTCATATAACAGCTTAAAACATGGCTCAACCAATCAGAATCAAGGACAGGCAGTATCAGTTTCGTAATGAGAGATTTTTCTTCCCATTCAAAAATGTATAAGCTTGGACCCGGAAACAGCATTATATTGTTATGATACTTTTAGTGAACTGTGAGCATTGAGCTCTGCAAGCCGCACCTGTCACTGGTGTCACTGAATAGGTAATCATTCTCCGTAGGCGGGTGACGCATGGGCACATCAGACTCCACTCCAGCCAACAGATCCATCACAAAATCACAGCCTGTCAGGTCCGTCCACCCCTCGTCGGCCAGGAGAGACACGGACCAGCCCTGTGTAGCATTAGACAGACCTCTGAGGGAAAGAAAATGGGATATTAAAAATTGAATAAAGAGTGATGGACTATAACTGTAATGTGTAAAGTACACTAATGTACTAACTTGTGAAAAAATTATTTAATTATATATCTTATATGGATTTTACAAAGTCAATTAGGACCTTTCATGGTCTTGAATTTAGCTCTGCATATTCAAATATAATATCATTATCACATTTTTAATACATCATATTTAAGTGAAGTTTATTTATAAACTAATTTCAAGAGGAGAACATGCTTATGATTGGTCACAGCTGGTCCCGCATTAACTAATGCATGATTCACCAATCAGATGATCCCTAGCTCACTATAAATAACCAGTTTCTTACTTTAGTTATCTTCGCCTTATAGAATCTCCTGTTCCACCCCTACTCCTCCACCTTTCCTTTTATAGGGCAGCACAGTTGCCCAGTGGTTAGCACTGCTGCCTCACAGCAAGAATGTCACTGGTTCAAAGTCAAACCCTAAACAGGCCAGTTCGTCACCTTAGAATTATAAGGTTCTATCTGGCATTATTGTCAAAATTGTGTTATTGACATATTCTTATTAAATGACAACTTATTTCCATTGTGAGATGTTTTTTCAAAAGTTGTTTACATTAAGACTTTTTTTTAAAAAAAAGCAAATGTTACACACATACTATTTGCTATGGAATGCAAAAACTTTGCTCAATATCTCAAAATCATTCAGAGCGCAGATAGAACTTATTATTCCAAGGTGACAATTTATCATTTCTGTGCGGAGTTTAAATGTTCTCTCTGCGTTCGTGTGGGTTTCCCCGGTTTCCTCCCACAGTCCAAAAACATGTGTAATAAGTGAATTGATCAATATAAATTAGCAATATAGTCGAGCTATTAACCAGCAGTATATCTCTATATATAAATCTATATATATTAGCAATAAAAATAAAATAAAAAAAGGGGGGGGGGTGTTCTCGAGACCTACCTGAGGTAAAACTCCCCTCTCACAATGCAAATGTGAGGGAGCTCTGGGCTCGAGGATCTTATGAGCCCCAGGCTCGAGGATGAAACTTGCTTTATAATCAATAATCAGTGTGAACTCTTGAATTAATTTAATCGTATAATATTTTGTTTACTACACTTTGTTTATCTTTGGATTTTGGTGGCAAATATATTGCAAAGCTGAAACGTAGCAGAATAACAACGCTATTTGAAAACATATTTCTATAAATAAACAAATAAATAAATGAAAAAAAAAACATACAATAAATGACATATAAATGATAAAAAATACTTATTTTTAAAAAATGAATTAATTAATGAATGTGTATGCATACATTTAATTACAACAATGAGGTTTACAATTAGGTGCATAGTATGCCCAATTTTCATTATAAGATCCCAATCATGCACGATAATGAAATATTCACACAAGTGAGTGGGGTTTAAAAACCACCTGTAGGAAAAATATTTTAAAGGTCTTACAAAATATACCTCTTTTAATTATGAGAACTACAGTATGTGGGAAAATGTATGACCTACAGTAAATGTTTTGAGTTTCTCAGACAAAATATATTCATCAATTGTCTTACCTGTAGCTAAGAATCCAAGAGGCCAGCTCTTCTCCTGTTGTCCAAGACTCCACCTCCACTGCTAACTTTTCCTCTGAAAAAAAAAAAAAAAAAAAGTCAAAAAAAAAAACTCATTTAAAAACTCATTTAAAAGAATGTTGGAAACTTGAAGCCACTGATATACACAGTAGGAAAAAATACTATGAAAGTCAAGGGCTAACAGTTCCTAACTTTCTTTAAAACATATATTTTTGGGCATTCACCAGTAGAAGAAAACTCAAACTGGTTTGGATCAAGATGATGGTAAAGAAATGATGACAAAGGTTTCATTTTCTGGGTAAAGTATCAAGTTAATACTTTTATCGTTTAGTTATACTTGAACGGTTTTAATATCATTTAGTCCTCTGAATTGAACAGTGCAAAAGGCCTGTTCACACTGGGATAAATAATTTTGAAGATATAATTGAAAAGAAAAGTGAAATCCACATAACTATAATAAAAAAAACACAGAAAAAACAACACAGGTATCACTTTGAAATAGTTTTTCCAGCTGGTTAACAATTAAAGCACTGCCAGCCAATCAAAGTCCATCCTGAGTTTAAAGGGACAGTTCACCCAGAAATTAAAATATATTCACCATTTATTTCACCTCGAGTATTTCTAAACCTTTACAAGTTTCTTTCATTGGTTAACCTCAAACCAAGTTATTCTAAAGAATGTTGGAAACAGGTAGCCACTGACATCCATAGTAGGAAATAAATGGAAATCAATGGCTGCTGATTTCAAACATTTTTAAAAATATCCTTTTTCGGTGATCGACATAAAAACATATTACAAGTTCTCTAACAAGTTCAGAACAAATGGAGATTGAGTAAAAAATAGATAGTATGGTAAACTATCCCTTTAAGCGGATGATTAGCTCACTGCTGCGCCCACATTATCATTACAGTTTACAGGTCTTGGTGTAAGAAGATCTTAACTCCAGTTATCAGATAAGAGCTCATGTGTTCAGCTTTCTTCACCATTGAAAGTGTTGACCTCAAGCACCATCTTTCCTTTCCTCTGATTGGCTGTCCACTCCAGTTGAGTGGGCGGGTGGCGTCTGCAGGCTGGTGAGGGCAACGGGAGGGACGTGAGAAGCTTGTGTTGACATAGAGAGCGGTATTCACCGGGACCCCGATCTGACACATACCTGATGACCAAAAAAAAACAAAAAAACTCTGGTTTTAATTTTATTTATACTCCTGCATTGGGCTCACACATACACTCTGCACTCTGACTACTTCAACAATGTTGATAAGCCGTGCTGGGCATTTCTCTCTGTCTCACACTGAACGCAGTCGATCAATCACAACAGACTGGGTCATCGAACAGTCAGCGCAGATTAGCATCGCGCTATTTTAAGAAGGCGTTTGGGAACAAATTAATCGCTGAATGAATCATATGGAAGTCGTTGGGATAATTAGGTAAAAATAAATGCATATTAAAAGACAATGAAAGTGTTTTTTGACCTCGCATGCATATCAAAATGTTGCTGGAGACCTCAAAACTAAAATATTTTAAATGCATTATATGGGCTCTTTAATTGTATTTCTAAAGTTCACACTTAGATATTTCTTCACACTATTAGCAGGTTTGGCATGCTGTCCCGGGAGAGAACCCTTAGCTCGGAGATAATTGAGCTTAGGGCTCCTGCCTAGTCAATTAGCATGTAATAGGGTCCAAGACCAGATAGGTCTCGAGAGCTCCCTCTCGAAAAGGAGATGAAACAGGAAAAGGAGGAGATGGAGTGGATGCTCAGTTCTCCCAAACTGAAAATAAGGCAGAAAGGTGATTTATTGTAGGATTGGATTGATCTGATTGTAATATTGCTGATGAGAGACCCGCCGCGAGCAATCATATCACATGCTCCTTTGGAAATTAGTTTGTAAAACTTCACTTAAGTAATCATAATTAATTATTACTATTATTACATTATTTAATTAATATTTGATCAATTTAATCCTTACATCTGCATTTTCATTATCATTTTTTGTATTATTTTCAAGGCTTGACATTAACACCCACCAACTCGCTATATGCGGGTAGATTTCAGCTATGGGGGGTTAGACAACCACACCCACTTGCCACTTTGTCTGGTTGAAAATAACTTTTAATTGTAGTTTTCTTAAAAGCAAAGTATGGCAATAAGTAGGCCCATCAAGAAGCAGCACGACTGACCAAATCAACTGTGGTCACACAAAGAAAAGAAAGCAGGTGAATAGCGGATAATTTTGTGCATGGAGAGACTCTCACTCACTGACGAGGGCTGCAATGACGTGTGCATCACATTAGTTGTGTGCGCGACACCGAAGCCCTTGTGTTTAAATGCTTGCACGCTCACTTTTCCTGGAGCAAAGCATCCGTGCCTGGAAACTGAACTGATGCAATCGGTTCCCTTTTCAAATAGACTGGACAAAAAGCGAGGCTTGTTTTCAAGAGTTTTTCACTCCACTTTCACTTTAACCATTCTTTGAAAAAACTATTAAAGAGCCTAACGTTAACCGTGTGCAGGTAATCATCCTTTCATTATCGTACACAGTTTGCTTTTCAGCTGCTTTCTTTTACAGTTATTTTTTTATTTATGATTTAATTATCATCCTTTACAATAACATTGATTTAGGAGATTAACTTCCCTTTTTTTCTGGAACCTTTAGCCAGGACAGATCACTGTGCATAGTTATAGACACATGACAATAATTCTTTTCTAAATGTCAAATGTTAATTTTTTTTTTAAGAAAAGCTTTGTTGAATAAAAAGTGTATGTATAGTCAAATGTATTAATGAAAATGATATATTTTCCTAACAATAAAATTGTGGCTAGTGAAAATGGCTAGTGGCTAGTAATGTTGAAAAACTACTAGCCACAGTGGCTTGTAATCAAAAAAATTTAATGTCAGGCCCTGATTATTTTTATTATTATTATTATTATTTTATATTTTGTCATTTTAAGATAAACATTTGTAATATTTTACTTTTTAGCTTTTTTTTTGCTGTTAATTAACTAGACTACAAAAAAAGATGAATTTCTTATTTTATTTGATGATTAACAAATAATTAAATAATTATCAAATCTCTTTTTTGTAGTCGAGTTAATTAAACGCTATAATTGAGTTCAAAGGGACAGCAAAAAACAAAAATGTTAAATATTACAACTATAAATATTAAATAATAAATTAATAAATGTTGTATTATTTTATTGTTATTTTCTATTTTGTCATTTTAATGTAAATATTTAATATAAATATAATAAAATGTTTAATATAAATATTTAATGATTCTTTTAAAAATACAATTAGGGAAGGCTGTAATTGCTCTGTGCTTTGGATTCTAAAACATATTTTAATTGAAAACAATCTCTTGTTGTTCTAAAGAGCCCTGTTTTAAGTATGTCTACAGCTAAGGACGTACTTGAGCAGGGGTTTCTCCAGGTCAGGAGAGGGTGTGAAGGCACTCAAACAGCAGGCCAGAAGTAACCAGCCACGCAGGTTGGTCTCCTGTCTATCTCCATCCCAAGTGAGGTAAACCAACTGGGCTAGAATCTCATCTCTGATGCCGGGCCGAGTTTGACTCTTCTCCACAATGTAGTTCCCCAACATCTGCTCCTGCCAGCCATTCAGATCTGAGTCCCCTGTGAAGCGCAGGATCTAAAGAAGAAAATAGATGACAAGCTCCAATCATAGGTTGAAGGTTTATGTTAAAGCAAGACACAGCAGGTAAATATTGGGTAAACAAGATTAACTGATTATCATCATACCTACCCAGTTTAATTGATTATGTTATGATTTCTTGTATTACAAGCTTTCTAAAATGTTATGTTTACATATTCTAATGAGGCATCAAATTAAATATGCACTAATTAGCATACATTTCTAGAACAACGATTTAAACATTGGATGAAGTCGACTTTAAAAGCTCTTATTTACATTTTTGACATACTATTAAAGTCAAAGGAGATAGTTTCACTTAATAATTTAATAAATACTGCAAAGAGCCAGAAAATAAACACATTCTAACATATTTTTTGTAGAATAAAATGTTGTACATAATCAGGCAAATTATGTATGATCAAATGCCTTTAAATTTCGTACTGACCAGTTTGTAGATTTCCAAAGCTGTACGGGCATCCTCATGGTCAAGGGACGTCAAAGGCCTCTGAAGTGGATAACCCTGTGCTTGGCACCATCCATCCTAATCAACAAAAAACCAAATAACTGATTTAACAAATGGGCTCGACAAAACCACATATAGAAAAGACAGTATTTCCTCTCCATATGCACCAGACACTCTAATACATACTCCAAAAAAAAAAAAACATTGTGCGATTCTGAGTGTGCTTCTCACAGGTAAGTGGTGTTTACAAACCACCTGTAGAAAACAAACTCTTTCCTTTTTACTCTCCATATGCACCAAACACCTTCGTATAAACTCTCCATGTTCCTAGGAAAACACTGTGTGATTCTGAGTGTGGTTTACACTGGTGAGTGGGGTTTACAAACCACCTGTAGGAAACACACGCTTTGCTTTTTCCTCTTAAAACACCCTGTGAAAAGGATTCGATAATAAAAATATAAGAAAATATATAAGGTGCTAAACTAACTTCCATTTGTCATAGCGTCTATATATTTTATATAAGATCTGAAGTACTTCTTCATTTGTGAGTTACTTTAGATAAATCTGGTAAAAGTAAATGTATGAAACTGAACTGACGCATAAAAACAGTAGACGACCACTAAATAAGAAAAGAAATCTGCATGTTCTTATATTTCTACCTTCAGGACTGTGTTGGCATATTGAGAGAAAGGATGTCTGTCAATATCCAAGGGCAGTGAGAGTTTGTGGTCTGCTTTGACCTGTGGCGGAGCTACTTCTGACACCCCTGAGCCTTGAGAACGTCCTGAAAAACATTGTTTTAAAACACATTGAGATCAACGCAGCCCAATTATATCCATTACATTGGATAGATGAACTTTACTTAAGTGTGAAGATAGTAAATGAGCAGTCTGTAGGGGTAATCATCAAAATGTACGAAAGTTTGAAGTAACTTTTTTTTAAAGTTAATGCCTTCACAAAAAGGATTTTCTGGATTGATGGTAAATACATTTATCCTGTAAAACAAATGTTAGTTTCATATACAGTTGAAGTCAGAAGTATTAGCCCCCCCTCTGAATTATTATTATTTTTTTTATATTTCCCAAATGATGTTTACCAGAGCAAGGAATTTTTCACAGTATGTCTGATAATATTTTTTCTTCCTAGAGAAAGTCTTATTTGTTTTATTTCGGCTAGAATAAAAGCATTTTTTTTTTTTTTATAATTTTAAGGTCAAAATTATTAGCCTCTTTAAGCTAAATATTTCTTTGATTGTCTACAGAACAAACCATTGTTATACAATAACTTGCCTAAATACCCTAACCTGCCTAGTTAACCTAATTAGCCTAGTTAAACCTTTAAATGTCACTTTGAGAAGTATCGAAGTGTCTTGAAAATTTATCTAGTAAAATATTATGTTTTGTCATCATGGCAAAGATAAAATAAATCAGTTATTAGAAATGAGTTATTAAAACTATTATGTTTAGAAATATGTTAAAAATCTGCTCTCTGTTAAACAGAAATTGGGGAAAAAATAAACAGGGAGGGTAATAATTCAGACTTCAACTGTAAATGCTTTTGTCTTGAACATTTTCACCCAAGAATGCAAAGTTACTTTACTATTATCGTATCAAATTATACCAGTTTAATGTTTTTAATGTAATTTTGCGAATGTTTTTATATCTATTTTATACAACCTATTATTATTATTAGTAGTAGTAGTAGTAGTAGTAGTAATAGTAATACTGTAGTAGTAGTAGCAGCAGTTTATGTGACCAAACATACAGTAACAGTATAGAATTCAAGAGAACGACATAAGGTACAGAAAAAAAATAAATAAAAATAATACTAGTGCATTTTGTGCTCTTTTTTTGTGTTTTATCAATTATTTCAATTTTATAGTTAAATTTTTATTGCATTCAATTATAATTATTACTACTACTGGTATTATTATCATGTATGGTTCATATTCTGTATTATTCTATTCTATCTCACCTACCTCAAAATGAAACAGTATTGTGTACAATATTATTTTTCAGGAAATGTGCTTAAGTAACAAACATTAATCTCCAGCATCTCTTGATTTCAGTCTTTTTAAAATAATTTTAAAGTGTGAATATTTTACATCTATGCACTAACTGTACACTAACAAAAATGTTACACACATACTGTTTGCTATGGGATGCAAAAACTTTGAAGCTCAATATCTTAAAATCATACAGATTGCAGATAGAAACTTATAATTCCGAGGTGACAAAATGTGTAACAATTTAACATTACTTTCACTCAGTGTTTTTGACTAAATATTTTAAATTCTTAAATTTAAGCATAAACATTAGGTAATGTTTTTTATACATTTCAAGTAAAACCAAAAAGTAGCAAGGATCTCACCTGATGAACTGCGTAATCTGGCCGACAGTTCTGCCGGGATCTCCAATATCCCCACATCCTTTAGAAAAAAAACACACTACTTTATTCTTCTGTGATTTTCAAAATTAACTTTTACTCTGAAGCGACTGTAAAAATTCACACACTGTCATAAAAACCAGGTGCTTGGAAACCTTGAGCGCACAAGTCAAAAAGTCTCACCATCTCCGAAGAACTAGATGTAGGTTTTGCCACTTCCTTCACTCTGCTTCTATCAGTATGTTCCTGATGAAGTACAATTAAAACACAACATTACATTAAATATTTGACCTCAGTCTTGCATTACATTAATTCATTCCTTTCCAGACTGAACAACGGCACAGTTATTTTGTAAGGCGATTCCTTTTATTCATTCTATTACCTGTCCGAGACATGGTATGAAAAGGTAAACAGCACTATTCTTAGCAGCTGAGCCACTTTTATATCCCAGAATGTCCGTCCCTCCCCACGCTCCTCCCCAAGCACAAGAACTACATGACAAATGAGTGACCTCCCGTTTTATCTTATCATTTAACATTATCATTGTGTTTGAAAGGCCTTTGGTCCGTGTATCATCCGTTCATTTGATTATTACTTTTATTACGGAAAACGAAACATCAGAAAAACGATGAATATTTCGTTTTTCTGTTTATTCTGTAGGCAGAAAAAACGGAAACTCATCTGTTATTCTGCTTATTAACTTAAAACGAAATATTAAAACAAACACAAAACCAAAACGAAATAATGAGTCAAAAAATGGTCCGTGTACGGTCCGTGTACGTTTTGTTCATTTGTTTTCCATTTTCAAACGGAATAAAGGAAATGGAGAAAACGGCCGTTTTTCCGTTTTTCTTTTGCTCACGAGAAAACGAAAAAACGAGATTTTGGCTGGATTTTCGTTTTTTGGTTTAGGGTAGGAAAACGGATAAACGACTTTAAAATTCATTTTACACATGTAGGCGGTGCTGAAACGCCCACTTTCCTCTAATTGGTCAACCAAATCTGCGCTCGTGACGTCACCCTCAAAATAAAAGCCTTACACGCAGGCTTTTAATTATTATTATTTAATTAGGCTATATATTAACTAAGTTTACATATTCTAACATTTGAACCACACACAGTTAGCAGGCTTACATTCATTGCGTATGTATAAATTAAATAAAAACGTAAAGCAGTATTCTTAGACATTTGTCGTTAAAATAAGGTCACAGTTCACTGCCAAGCTTCTTGCTGCTGTGCACCTGATGCAGAGCAAAGATAGCCATTTCCGAGGAGCACCTGGTTTACATGATTGTTTCAGAGCTATTGTAGGCCTAAATAATAGCCTACTCTGTATAAAATAATAATTTATTATTATTATTATTATTATTATTATTATTATTATAAGGCCTATTATTATTAGTATTGTTATTATTATTATTTACTTAGTTATTCAATGGTTGTAAGAACACATTGGACCCTGCATGGGGCTATAATAAATGGTACCATTTGTTTCTATTGGATTTTCTCCTATTTTAATTTAATATATGCCTTTAGCCTATTGTAAATATTTATTTGATAATTAATACTTTTTTATTGCAACGTCAAAGTAGGCCTGTCTTATTATTATTATTTTTTGTTATTATTTTGTCGTTGTTGTTGTTATTATTATTGTAGCAGGGACATAGCCACAGGTGTGGCAGAGTGTGCTGGTGCCACCCAAAGTGGCATCTTGCACCTGAAAATAGATGCCTTCGCGCTCAAGCCCGCGCAAAAAAACTTGCACATGTGTTGAAGGAAAAAAAAAACATTCTAATTATTTGTTAATAAAATAGTGCAACATTATTCTCAGTCAGTGTAGGCTGAAAAAATTAAGATCGCCAGCATTTCAAGGGTGGTTTTATTTTTAGTTCATTGCTGTGTCGCGCTATATTTCACTAAGGCTACATGAGATTGCGCATCTTGCTTATTTTCTCTATTTTACATACAGAACATATCATACAGTCAAGGTTCTACCGTTCTAGTGAGTGTGGGGCATTGCTTTACAGTGGTAAAGTGGATTGTTTCTTGGCAAATTCATAATGATTCACTTTGTTTAGTAATAAATTTCATAGTTATAAAATAACATTTCAAGAATATGTTAACACTTTCAACTATTTAGGATTATTTATTGCATCAAAAGTAATTTCAAAGTAACATTAAATGTACGTATAAACTGCTTAATTGTGTGTGTAAACACCTAAGATGCAAAAAGCTTATTTAGACCAGAATAGGCCTACTAAATGCAACGGTCAATGTATGTAAACTTATGACCTAAAATGTCTTAAATGACTAAATTTAAGTCTTTTTAAGTTTTTAAATAATTTAAGTTTAACATAAATGATTTAAACTTTAAACTTCAAATTAACAGAGTATGGCAAATAAATTGTTTATTAAATGGAGGTCAGGTGTCTATCTTAATTATAATTAATAAATATTATGACACTATAAGTGGTGTATTGGAGAGTACGCACCTTTTAATTAATTAATTTTAAATAAGTGGTTTATCCTAAATAAAATGCAATGGGATCGGTGTGCAATGAATAGTTTGAAAACCCCTGGTTCAGACTAGACGAGCTAGCTGTCTGTGCGCTGCGCTAATAACTTGGCATTTGCTATTTTCGGTGCTGCCAGATGCAGTTACTATATGCATATGCATATGTCGAATTAAGTTCTCTTTTTCTTTAATCAAGACTTTTCCATTCGAGGAATTACAGTTATTAATAGCTTAGTCCTTATAAACGATCAGTTTATAAAATACACAATTGACGGATCAAGCCTAATGAAGAATAAGAAGAATATGCAACGCATTATGATCCTTGAATGATCAGAGCGCATTTATATAAACTATATATTTTATATAATCCATAAATATTAAAAAACATTATACATTTAAAGTAATGGAACATTATATGTTATAAAATCTAAACTATTATTTAGGCTACAGGCTAAATAAAGGCACCTTTTCGGGACTGTTCAGCGCGTGCGTCAAAGAAAAGACATGACACAATCTCTAGAAAAACTTGTTGTTTATTTACAATATCTAAAGGGATATAAAACATCTAACATGCATCTCCATTCTCAACGAGTTTCTGTGTTCTGCATCCTTCACAGACCGAGGTCTCATTCCGAGGTAATCTGTAAATATTCTCATTTGGTTCTGGCACATTCTTGATTAAAGGTGAAACTGACCGGCGCAACGGATGATTTGTCATCTAGGGTGACTATTATAATACAGGTTATGGAACTATTTCACTTTAATTTCATTTTATTATTTTATTAAACAAACAAACCAGTTTTTGTTTTGGCTCTGCATGCAGCGTATTAGATCTTTGAAGCATTGCACTTCAAATGTTATTCCTTCTTTTTATTTTTATTGTATTTTTAATATTTTTAATTATACAACACAAAATTGGTTCTAAACAGATACATTTTCCTATAGGCTATGATGAAGTGTATATTTTTGTTTACACAGGTCCTATACAAAACTGTGTGGATGGATGATTTGTTTCTCCGTGAAAATCACTCATTTAATAAGCAAAACAGGCCAAAATGTTGTTTAGCTTGCGTCAAACTGGATAAACAATTTACAAACATATTGAATACAAAGGCTGGTTATTTTATGCAATGAGGGACAATAGGCCTATTACAAATTAAAGAAAATTATTTGCATATTAAAACGAAAATATATAATACAACAACAGATCCTACCTCGTAAGAAATTACTTTAGATAATGTAAATAAGCATCAAGTTTTTGTTTGAGATTGTGTGTCTAATTCAGTAGTGTAGTGCGTTCGCGTGGGTTTCCTCCGGGTGCTCTGGTTTTCCCCACAGTCCAAAGACATGCGGTACAGGTGAATTGGGTAGGCTAAATTGTCCGTACTGTATAAGTGTGTGTGTATGTGTGGATGTTTCCCAGAGATGGGTTGTGGCTGGAAGGGCACCCGCTGCGTAAAAACTTGCTAAATAAGTTGGCGGTTCATTCCGCTGTGGCGACCCCAGATTAATAAAGGGACTAAGCCGACAAGAAAATAAATGAATAATGTGCAATACTAATTTAAAATACGTATCACTAACCTTATATGTGAAATAGCAGGGCCCGCTGTAGCACTTTCTCAAGAAGAGCAAATGTCAAATTATTAGCGCAACGCACATGTAGCGAGCTCATCTGTTTGTCGGAACTACTAGACACAATTTTTTTATCAACTATGTGTTTAATTAGTTAATTTGAAATTTATTTCATTATTCCAGCAATAATTGTTGAGTGAAAGAATGCGCTAGAAATATGCATTGCGGCTCCATTTATTGTACAGGCTTATTGCACTTAAACTTTTTTAGGTTCGGCTCTCGAATTAGTAAGGTTATGAGTAAATGTTATTTAAAATATTTAAAGCCTGCCATCTAGCCTACAATAAAAGCTAATTTAATAATAAAAAAATAATAAGACAGGCCTACTTTGGCGTTGCAATAAAATAGTATTAATTATCAAATAAATAATTACAATATATAATTAAAATAGTAAGAAATAAATGAAAACAAATGGTACCCTTTGTTTTTATAGCAGGGCCCAAAGTGTTCTTATTCTGGTTCTGCTAACAATTATTAAAAAGAAAAAAAAACACACCAAACAATAAAAACACTAGTAACTGATAATAATAATAATAATAATAATAATAATAATAATAATAATAATAATAATAATAATAATAATAATAATCATCATCATCATCATAATAATAAGAATAATAATAATAATTATTATTATTATTAATATTATTATTATTATAAAGCCCTTGCTCTGAAATAATCATGCAAACCAGGTGCTCCTAGGAAATGGCTATCTTTGCTCTGCATCAGGTGCACAGCAGCAAGAAGCTTGGCAGTGAACTATGACCTTATTTTAATGACAAATGTCTAAGAATGCTGCTTTACGTTTTTATTTAATTTATACATACGCAATGAATGTAAGCCTGCTAACTGTGTGTGGTTCAAATGATAGAATATGTAAACTTTGTTAATATATAGCCTAATTAAATAATAATAATTAAAAGCCTGCGTGTAAGGCTTTTATTTTGAGGGTGACGTCACGAGCGCAGATTTGGTTAACCAATTAGAGGAAAGTGGGCGTTTCAGCACCGCCTACATGTGTAAAATGAATTTTAAAGTCGTTTATCCGTTTTCCTACCCTAAACCAAAAAACGAAAATCCAGCCAAAATCTCGTTTTTTCGTTTTCTCGTGAGCAAAAGAAAAACGGAAAAACGGCCGTTTTCTCCATTTCCTTTATTCCGTTTGAAAATGGAAAACAAATGAACAAAACGTACACGGACCGTACACGGACCATTTTTTGACTCATTATTTCGTTTTGGTTTTGTGTTTGTTTTAATATTTCGTTTTAAGTTAATAAGCAGAATAACAGATGAGTTTCCGTTTTTTCTGCCTACAGAATAAACAGAAAAACGAAATATTCATCGTTTTTCTGATGTTTCGTTTTCTGTAATAAAAGGAATAATCAAATGAACGGATGATACACGGACCGCCTTTTATATTGCGTTTCATTGTTGCCATTAGTGAAATAAACACAGGCTTTAGATTGATTTCTACATATTGTTGGACTAAATCTTAGAGTATTGTTGAGTATATTGTCTGTTAAAGTTGAATCAAATTAATATTATGAGTTATTTGAAGTTAAATTACAATAAACCAAACTCTTAATGCTTGTATAGCTTTAAAAAATTAAAGGGATAGTTCACCCAAAAGTGAAACTTCTGTCATCATTTACTCTCCTTTCACGTCACAAACTTGTTTGAGTTTCTTTATTTCTGTTGAACACAAAAGAAGATATTTTGAAAAATGTTGGAAGCCTGTAACCTTTTACTTCCACAGTATTTGTCTTTCCTACTATGTAAGTCAATGGTGACTGGTTTTTAGCTTTCAGAATATCTTCTTTTGTGTTTCATAAACATTTGGAATCACTTCAGCGAGTAGATAGTGAGTACCTATTCATCTTTGGGTGAAATCTTCCTTTAAGTTAGAAACATTATTTATACTATTTAGATTTTTACACTAGGTAAACTGTAATATTAAACAAATGCAACTTATTTTAGACAAGCAAAAATACTCTATGACCACACAAAGCTTTACCTACCACAAAAAGAATGATGTCTAAAACCAGTCTCACCACTTAACAAAAGCACAGCAATTACTTTAAAGTGATTTGACAGCAGCGAACATGACAGGAGGACATAGTCCAAACTGTATAAAACAATGATGGTAACAAGGAAACAGAACTGAAAGTAGCGCAGAAGTTTATACAGCATAACTTAGTGGATCAGTCAAAGATTTGACTTAAATATATATTTTTGGTAAATATGAATCATATTTGTTTGAATAAATATAAATTACATTTCCTTAAAGTAACATTTTTTGGTCTAATTTACATTAAATAATATAATATAATATAATATAATATAATATAATATAATATAATATAATATAATATAATATAATATAATATTATTATATTATATTATATGATATTACATTATATTATATTATATTATTATATTACATTAATATATTATTTTACATTATTATATTATATTATATTATATTATTTTATATTATATTATATTATATTATATTATATTATATTATATTATATTATATTATATTATCCATACATTCAATTGTGTTCTTAATTTTGCTCAATCATATTTTAAAGTATCCCAATCATCTAAACTATTAGATTGTGTAAAAAATTATATTATATTAAAATTATTATATTTATTATATTATATGATATTGCATTATACTATATTATTATATTACATTAATATACTATTTTACATTATTATATTATATTGAATTATATTATGTTATATTATATTATATTATATTATATTATATTAAAATGTTATTACATAAAATACAATAAATATAATATAATAAAATTATATATTATATTATATTGTATTTGCATACAACAATTGTGTTATCTAACAACAATGCAAATTATAACATTATAACTTTATTATTATTTTGCAATTAAGTAAATAATTATAAATAAATTATAAAATATGCATGTGCCAAAGACATTATGAACCATTTGAGTGTCTGCATCAAATTAATTTGTACAAAAGTGACTTTACATAGAAAACAATTAACAGTTTTTGTGAAAATGTCATCAAAATATGTGAGAATTGTTGTTCCATCCTCATGTAGGCTAACAGATATATTTAAATAAAAATAAAACAACATACTTATTCTGACCTGTACTTACTAAAACTATTGAATTACTAAAATAATATTTAAAAAATATTGCTCCAGTGTAAACTGTGTATTTTTCATTTGTCATCAAATGATTCCTGTTCTAAACAAGTTTGGAAAGATGTTTTGCTTTATAAACTTTTGTTCCTCTAAATTATATTTTTTAATCAAGTAAATAAAATAAATGATCATTATTTTATTGTTCAGAAAAACACAATACAATTACACAGGACACATTCGTTTATCCAATACATCTTGTTTAATCGCTGAATGCCTTCTCGATTGTAAGTTGCTTTGGACAAAAGCATCTGCTAAATGACTCAAATTAAATGTAACATTGTTTGTTTCTATTTATATTTCCACCCAATGAAACTCAATTGGTCCAAAATGTCAATATGCAAATAAAAGAGCAAATAAAGTGTAGGTTTACACAATGATTTACCTAAAGAAAATTAGAAATGCTGCCCTGGTGACTATTATATTAATCAAAACATGTTAAAGCACTGAAGATTCTGATACAAAAAATATATATGAATATTTAAAATATCATGATAAAAATAAAATGCAATATTAAATCACTAACAGTTGATTTATTGAACTTAATAATGTTAATACATTAAATGTATAATAGTATAATACATTTATAATAATGTAATGTATTAATAATGACTAAATAAATAGGTTGTATTGTATATTTAATCTAAATTGTTCTGCATTTATTTTAATTGTAAGCACAATTAATGAATTACGATCATTGAAAAGAAATGTAATAATACTAATGATATAATATTAAATCAAACCTAACACTTCCTTAAAGAAGAAGATTTCCAACATATAAGGCCATGTTAAACAAATCTTAAAATGCTGTTATCAATATAAGCACTTACTTCTGTTCCACCCTGACTTCTCTCTCTATCATTAATCTTTAATGTTTGCCATAAGTGTGTGTAATACGGATAAATATTAAACACACCTACCTAGTCTAATATTGCAACAAACGAAGCAGTCTCCATGTAAAGTGCTCTTTAACTCGTGAAATTAGTTAGTGAAAATCCAAACAGAAGTGCTGATTAGGAGATCCTAAAGAGAGAAGTGCTGCTTTAGACGATCTCAACAGAAATGAGAGAGAAAAGTTGAGGAGGAATGAATGAGACAATCAGGGATCAAAGATGAAAGATCAGGCCGGCGGGTGGAGCTCAACTCAACTGACTGACTAACACCGGTTACATGTGTACACTATTAAATGACCCGTAACACACTAGACTAGAAAGACCCAAATATATCATCTGCATCTATGAGTATAGCTGTATTTAAGTTCTTTTTAAATTTTGCATGAGATTTACCATTTTATGAGAAAACAGGATTAGGAAAATGAAGCAGTTTTTAAAATTAAAGTGTTTTCCGGCAGATGTTGTGCAATTGGAAATGACTTTGAGCAATAAATTGAATTTCACAATCTCAAATTCATTTAGAACACAAATGGGTCCAAAGTCCTTTCAAAGAGTAAGATATGTTATAGGATTATGTGATGATCTTGCCTGACACGTAATGTAGGAAGCAGCTCTTGAGACATTTACAGTATGACTAACTTAGAGAGTATTTGATTGATGTTACTTACATTAGATAACAATATAAGACCAGCTGGAATAAGGAATCGATACATTATTATGGAAGGAGTGAGGCTGGTGTTTATTGCATTGTATTAGCTTTCATATATAATCAAATGTTCTTGGTTGCCTAGCAATGGGTCATTCAAGTAAACAGCTGATTTTGTGATTCATGTGTATTTGTATATGCACAAATGAATATTTGTGTGCCCATTTAAAGTTACACACAGAATCATAAAGGGCAAAATGTCACAAAAATACAAACATCATAAATGCTTTGAATATATATTTTCTGACATTTTTGGATAACTAACACAAATTAATTAATCTTAAAGGCTTTAACTTATTGAGCTCTTTCATACTTCTGGCGCAATAAGGCATGTTTATGGCATGGTTTGTTGCTATTTTCAGACTAGTGCAAACCTAATTTTCATGTTTTGAGCCACATTGTATGAATAACAAATTAATTTGCGCCACTTTGTGGACTCAAGGGTGTGCTGGTCTAAAACGGAGGTGTGTTAAGGTGCATTGTTGGCACGCTGCTATTTTGAGGAACTGAAATAGACCGCGCCATTGACCAACTAAAAGCTTTTTCAGTTTATTCATGACATTCTGCATTTGTATAATGTTATTATTAATTGCAGTTTTATTTATCATATGCATGTTTATATTTGTTTGAATAAAAACAAGTTTAGATTTGTCCAGCTGTCTGGTTTTGGAGACATTTGCATCACCAAATGGGGCATAGGACGTGTGTTTAGATATAACTTTGGATTTTTTGACCACACTTCGTTATTATTGTTCATTTATTCATTTGCTGGAAATTAGAACTGAATTTAGAAACAAATCTTTGGTGTTAACAAACAAAATTAAATATGTAGGCTAATGGATGTCTTCGTTGGAGTGCATATGTAATCCCACCAGTCCTACACCACCCAAGCCGTTTCGAGCTGGGATCGAACCAGCCACCTTCCGCAAGGGAGTCGGTTGCTCCACCAAGGAGGCTAAAGACCATAGCCTCTAGCGTCTGTCGCTAGAGCACCTTTAAAGGTCAGAGGAGTGAGGTTTACCTGCACAGCACTTACTAGCTGGCCTCCGTTACACATACAGTACAACACTGTTTTCTTATACACGAAAGTAAAGGAGTAAAGAGTAAAAGTACAATAAAGAAGCAGAATGGCGGAGGCTCATTCTTTATCCTTGCGAAGATGGTCTGTTTAACTGTTTTCGTGCTAGGGAACCATGCAGTTTTTCCACTTACAAAGTCCGCCATGTAGCCTCAATAGCCATGTTGCAACGCAACTGACTCTTAAAGGCAATGGGAAATGAGACTCTTGATTGGTTCAATGCACATTATGTTCAAAACACTCCCATAACCCATTAAGAGAATAAGCACAACCCTGTTAGACCATGCGCTGGGCACATAGCTTATTTTTCCATCCTTTAATTAGCCATTATCCAAGTGGATTCGCCCTCAATGCTTTTGCGCCATGTGCTTTAGACTTTGCACCTAGATCATTAACACAGATACCATTATTTTTTAAATAACGCAACTGTTGCTTTAATGTGAAAGATATTCATTTTCTATACACTCAGTGATAAGTATTTTGTCGCATAGAAAAAATCTAACACACACACACACAAAACAATCTCTCATATCTATATTAACATACCCACATAATTATTATAACATAATCAAAATTAATTTAGCCTGCAGTGCTCAAAATCAGAAAACATTAATAAAAGATTAACTCCACTAACCAAACCTAAATAACTTAATAATTATAATGGTTAAAATTGTTAAGCTTTGCCAACAAAATGGAACCCTGTGAGCAAAAAATGCATGACTTTTTGCTGTGTAAAATAGGTTGATGAAATCAGTGTATATAATATTTAGTAATATATCATTAAATATATTTGTAAGGTATTTAAAATATTACACTCACCTTCCAGTGACGTCTCTTGATGGTGTTTCTGGTGATCATCATAGTTGCCCAGAACTGTGTAAAGCACTGCTTCAGTTGCTTGAAGTACTTCCTGTAACAGAAAGAGGGCGCTCCTGATTCATATTCACGTTATGAAGTCGACGTTAAAGGGATAGTTCATCCAAAATAAAAAATGAAAGTGGTTCCAAACCTTTAATAGTATATTTTTTCTCTTGAACACAAAAGAAGAAACTTTGAAGAATGATGGAAACTGGTAACCATTGACCTTATCAGTTATAGTTATGACCTTATAGTTATCAATTTCCAGCATAACAACAGAAAGAAACTTAAACATGTTTGATTTTTTCAATTTTGTATTAACTATCCTTCTTATCTAATGTTAAATTGCTGCACGCACCGAGCCTGGTGGCCTCTGATGTGAGACTGGATGACGATGGCCTTTTTTTTAAAGAACTGGAAGTTTCTTCGGCAGATGAAGCCACGGATGTTTCTTTGGATGGTGACTGCTGCCCATGTCTGAGTGCTACTCCATTTTTCCTCCACCTGCTGATACAGGGTCTCCTTTAGAAACACCTGGGGATCACAATAATGAAATCGACTGAGAGTGGGATCTTAGATGAGAATGAATGAGAGAATAATGCAGGTTGAGTTATATGGCTGTACTTTAGTGAGTCCTAGCTGGTACTGGCCATCCTCTGCTCCAATAGTCTCTAGTAAAGTCACCACCTGCTCTTCAAGAGACTGGTTTACAGGCCTCTGGGACAGTAACACACCATACCTAAAATATAAAACAGAGGATGTTATTGAAACTGAACTATAAGGAAAGTGCTGTAGCAAAATGCCTTAATAAATTCTGATTTTGAGATTAATTCTGTGTTTTATTTGCCTAAAATAATATCTAAAGAAATTAAAGTAATACATAAATAATACAGCTTATAAAAAGATAATACATTACATAAAAAGAGAAAAAGAAAAGTAGATAAAATAAATAAACAAATTTCAATATAAAGACAATAACTACAACAAAGCCCCTGACAGCAATTCAAAGATCAAGTAAGTATGTTTCGAATAATGCCCAGGGGCCTCATGTATCAACGCTGCGTACGCACAAAAACTTTGCGTACGCCAGGTTTCACGCTCAGAATCGCTCACGTTTGGATTTACTAACAATGAACTGAACGTGGGAATGTGCGCAGGTTCACGACAGCTTTTTGGCAGGCGTACGCACATTTTTTGTGCGTGTCTGTTTTATTTCCATTGGCGACTCCTAGAGGCAGTTGTGTTAAATTCTTCTCTACAAAGTGTCTGAGCCTTGCAATGGCAGCTGTATGAGACGGGTTCATCTAGTAGGTATGTAAGATTTCCATACCATACAGTTGACCAGCTAAACATTAAAGCACAATTTGCAGCGGTCGCCTGTTTTCCCAATGTAATCTGAGCGATCTACCGCACGCACATTGCTATAAAGACACTATCTGAAGATGAATTTGCAAGCGTGAATCAGAAACATTTCCATTCAATAAATGTGCAAATAAAATATGATGCACAAACTTATTAATGATTCCTACTAGTCTTTCTCGTGATAAATAGTAGGCAAAATATGATATGTAGCGGTGGGGAAAAAAGAAGATAGAGTTCATCAGACGCTGGATTCGAGCCGAGTTCATGCTCGAACGTGTCAAAACATGATCACATGCGTCTTACGAGCGCGCCACTGAGACTGTTCGGAGTGCTGCAACAGTTTACAGATATAAACCAGACTATGTTTTTTTAAATGCACTCAGTGCGATGTTCAGACCCAACTGTGTTAACCGTATCAGCTAAACTCTCCCACTCTATTTTTTTTTCTTTTGTTGTTAATTCCGAAAAAAAAACTTGCAAATAACACCGCTTTTCTCCGATCTACCTCCGAAAGCAGCACCTCCAATTCACATTCTGTTCAAAGTTTCTCTTCTTGCTTGCTTTTGCCATTGCTTTTTCGTTGGGTTTTGCCATTAGCATAGTCATTAGCATATTCATATGGGGGAGGAGGCAGGGAGGGGTTTTGTGCTCGTGCATGTTGCGCTCAGTTTCACGTTCATTCGGATGTACAAAAGAATATGCGTGACACTCGGCGTACGCAGTGTTTCATACATCTGAATTTTTTTGTGCGTACGCAATGTTTTAGTAAGATTTCCATGCAAGTCTTCGTACATGAGGCCCCAGATCTGTTGGAAAATGTCGGATTTCAACTGTAAATCTGCAGTCATTTTCTCAAATATATATCTGTTTCAGTCTCTGTGTCCATTCTGTCAAAGTAGGTCGGGCGGGTCTTCATCCAGCTCACTGTAATTATCTTCCTAGCAGTTATTAATAATATGTGTAGTGCAAATAGGTGAGACTTAGTGAACTGATCAGGGGGAAGCCATCAAGCAGAAAAAATACTGGGTGCATTGGTATGTCGCATCCTAAAACTGTACTAATCTCCCTTTTAACGTCTTGCCAATATACTTGTTTTTTGAGACATTCCCAAAATATATGAACATACAGTAAGCCCCAACTTCTCCACAATCTCTCCAGCATTGTGATAATACTATCGAATCTGACGATCACTAATGGCACTCTGAAAAACCTCATCTTCATCTTTCAGTCGAACTCCTTTCATATTTCACTGCTTATACCCTTAACAAATTTTTGCATATTTGTTTCTCTCATTTCATCCTCTATTATAGTTTTTACCTATATTTCTCAATTTCTTTCGATATACTAAGAGTCGTCAGATTTATTCTGCATTAATTTCTATGTAAATGGGCCACATGATTTTTAGTAGCCAGACCAATAATGTCTATGAAATATTTTTCTATATTTGTTAGAGATCTCCAAAACATATTTTAAGGCATATCTAGAACAAAAGTCATTTAAAAACTCAACAAGAATAATTGTAAAAAATGAAAACACTGCATTAAATTATTAAAGTGCAAACCAAAATACTAAGTAATTACCATTTTCCATCATTATATCTTATCTGCTGTGCTAAATGATGGTGAAATGTTAAATATTATTTATTTAAAAGCATTTATATCTGTATTATCACACATAAAATTTAGGTAACACTTTACAATAAGGTTGTTTTAGTCAATGCTAGTTAACGTGTTTACTAACATAAACAATTAATAATACAGAATTTATTCATCTTTGTTAACTTTAGTTAATGGAAATACATTTTTAGTTCACATAACTCAGTGCATTAATTAGCATTAACAGGCATGAATCTTGATTAACGCATTCGTTAACTTTGATTAACGAATAGTGTTACAGTTGTACAAATTGCGTACATTATACAACTACTTATTTCATGTTATTAAATACATTAACGAATAAAACTGTATTCTAAAGTGTAACTAAAATTTAGATTCAAGTGTTTTTCAGGTACAAACTCTCTACACAAAAGTCCTGAGCACATTCTAGTACACTTGATATGCATGCAACAAGCAGTTTTTCCTGATTGTAATGTGTTGCTGTGTGGTGGCTAATGTGCGCTGGGGGTTGTTAAGATACCACTAGTTGGTCACTAGGGTGTTCTGTGCACCAAGTCTAATGATTTATAGAAGTAAAAGCACACCGCTTCTTGACCCGTGTGTATTGTTCAAATTGACTACCCTTTCATTATGCTGGTGGCTGTTTTTGCCCTATAGACTTCCATTATAATTACATTTTTTTGATTGCAAAGCCATGACAGCATATAATCATGCATTCTTGATTGTTAGTGGTTTTACAAATTGGGAAGAGGTCAAATTTGTATTTTTTACTGTTGATCATCAGTTGGCACCATTAAGCCTTTAGATAGCCCTGTGCAAAAAAAAGTTTCTGGCTTTTATATGGAGTTGAAGTTAAGCAGCAGATTACAGTGTGTGTGCATAAAAACATTTACTAAGTTTACCATGTTCTGAGAGCTGAGCTGCTTATTTTGATTTCTCAGACATATCAAGATAAGTGCGCAAAGGTCTCTCTCTCTCTCTCTCTCTCTCTTACACACACTCACACACACACACACACACACACACACACACACACACACACACACACACACACACACACACACACACACACACACACAAACACACACACACACGCACAAACACACAATACTTCATAAAATTCTGTCTAAAAGCCAGAAACGATGCTTTTTTTGCACTGCAACTGACAATCAACAGTAAAAATGACAAATGTTACCTCTTCCGAACATGGGAAATGACCAACAATCAAGAATGCATCATTATATGTTATCATGACTTTACAAATAAAAAATGTTATAATGGAAGTCAATGGGGCAAAAACATCCCCTAACATAACGAAAGGGTAGTCAATATTCAGTTTTTTTAAAGGTTTCAGTGTTTTTTTCCTAAACTATGCGCCAAAATAAGATTTGTCACCAAAAATCATTTCATTTGCTGAAACAAAGAAAGTTGTGGCCAAATTAAGACTCAAAATCCCCTAAGTAGTGAAAACAAAGCCAACAGCACGCAAGGGTTTATAACTTACATACAAAATACATTATATCTGTAACAAACAAAACAAGTTCATTCACACAAACAAAAAATGAATCGTTGACCTAACATATTGTGGTCTACCTCTCCATGAACTGGGCGAAGGGGATACGAATCGGGAATCCTTCTTTTCGTATGTGAATGGTCTCCAGGATCCCTCCATGCCTCAGCTGTGTGGTTATGTAGTCTACATCAAATATGCCTGGAAGCTGAAACCACAGGAAATATTAAACCGAGGTCTATAGATACAGCTGTGCTCGCTAGAAAGATCATATGTAACCCATTACACACTCCCAAATTACCTTAACATAGTTTGGCTTAAAACATCGTACGAATGTAGTTTTACATCTGAAAACAGACAGAATGGACAAAAGAAAATAAACAAATCTGTGTATAGTTTTCGTTGGATCACTATACAGTACTGTGCCACCAGCTTTGGGAGCCTAAGGCTTTTCACAAATTGATCCATCTAAAAGGTATAGAGCAGGTGCAGGGTCATTTACTCTGGGTGAACTATACCTTTAATATACACAGAGAAAATCGGGAAAATAAGTACACAATATTAAGAACTAAATTACTTTTAGAATCAAAAGACTAGCCTCAAAAGTGTGTTTAACATGACTTCTTTGTTCTATCTTTCGTTTTCTCTCCAGGTGAATCTTATTCTGCCTATAACAGTCCCTATGCATACTGTATATAATATTCAGATCTGGACTCTAGGGAGGCCACTTCATAACTGTCTTTGTTTCATCTTCCACTTGATCTTCTTGTTTATCATTTGGAAAAGTGGCAGAAAGTAGATCACAAATACTGCAGAAGACCTATTGGAACCCACATAGACCCAAGATTCTCACAGAAATCAGTCAAGAAAAATCATGGTTTAGAGTTGCATTCAGTATGGGGAAGTGCGGGAGATCTGCAGAGTGGATGGTAACATCAACAGCCTGAAGTATTAAGTCATTTCTGATGCCAAACCACAGGAAAGGGCAAATAGTAGAATAGTGCTTTAGTAGGATAGTGCTCCTTATCATACATCAGCCTCCACATCAAAGTTCCTGAAAGCAAAGAAGGTCAAGGTGCTCCAGGATTGGCCAGCCCAGTCACCAGTCATGAACATTATTGAGCATGTCTGGGGTAAGATGGAAGAGGAATTGAAGATAATTCCAAAGAATCTTGGTGGGAGTCCTGCAATAACTATTTCTTTGGCATTTCTGATACCAAATGATCAACTAGATGTCAAGTTATTATTTGTTGCTCCTAAAACTTTGATAGGCGACAATACTTTTGTCAGGTAGTGTACCAGAAACTCCAGAATTTTTTATTAATTTGTTTTAAAAGATTAATCAGACAAAACCCAACTAGAACCTCTATTTTCTGGTTGTATTTTAATAAAGAGAATGAAAAGTAATATATAATGTCATTATACCCAGACTAAAACAGCAAAGGTAACCTAAGACTTTTGCAGAGTACCGAAATATTCAATTAGAGATGCCAAATGCTATAGATTAAATAATTATGACATTAGTTGACCTCTCTAAACGGGTGGTGAGCTCTGTTAGCGACTGCTGAAAGTTAGCAGCGACGGTTGACATCTGGTTCCTGTAACCTCTTGCTCTTCCCAGCTCCTTCTGCTGGATGTAACGCTCCTGAACCTTTCGGAAGAGACCCGACACCATCTACACGAACAAGAAGACACACTCGTATTACCCAGTACAGGTTTTTGTTACCAAACATTGATCCTTTAAATCTTAATGAGACCTAAAGCTTGCATAAATGATATAGGTTGTTGCTGACTCTTTTGTTTTGTTTGGGTTTATTGAAACGCACATGAATAATTAATAGTGGACACATTATTGTGTTTCTCTGCAATCTTGACACATCGCAAATCAGTGAGGACAGTGTGTGTTTGTGTGTGAAGTGAGCATCGATTTACCTGTAAGCGACTGCGGGCAAAGAGCTCTAATACTTCAGGGCGAAACTGGTCGTGATTTTTGTTTAGAAAGTTGTGAACCTGGTGAGGAAAAAATTACAATTATAAATATTGCTACAAATATATTAGTAACAGGAATCAAGTTTTTTTGTAAAAGGTTAAACCTTACCACTTCTCTAGTGTACCTTAGCAACTGCTCAAATGTACCCTAATAACCACACAGCAGCACAATAAAATACTCGAAACACCTCAGTGCCTACTTATCAATGCCTTAAAACTACCAAATATATATACACGCTCAACAGCCATTTTATTAGGCACACCTGTCTAACTGCTCGTTAACGCAAATTTCTAATCAGCCAATGACATGGCAGCAACTCAATGCATTTAGGCATGTAGACATGGTCTGCTGCAGTTCAAACGTGGCATAATTGTTGGTGCCAGATGGCCTAGTTTGAGTATTTCAGAAACTGCTGATCTACTGGGATTTTCACACACAACCATCTCTAGGGTTTGCAGAGAATGGTCAGAAAAAGAGAAAATATCCAGTGAGAGGCATCTGGGTCCAGCAGATAGAAGATAGCAGATAGAAAGGCAACAATAACTCAAATAAGCACTTGTTACAACCGAGGTATGCAGAAGAGCTTTCTGAACGCACAACACATTCAACCTTGAGGCTAGAGCAGCAAAAGACCACACAGAGTGTCGCTCCTGTCAGCTAAGAACAGGAAACTGAGGCCACAATTCGCACAGGCTCACCAAAATAGGATAACAGAAGATTGGAAAAATGTTGCCTGGTCTGATGAGTCAATTTCTGCTGCAACATTCAGATGGTAGGGTCAGAATATATTGTCAACAACATGAAAGCATGGATCCATCCTGCCTTGTATCAATGGTTCAAGCTGGTGATGTTGGTGTAATGGTGTGGGGGATGTTTTCTTGGCACACTTTGGGCCCATTAGTACTAATTGAGCATCATATTAACGCCACCAGAGTATTGTTGCTGACCATGTCCATCCCTTTATGACCACAGTGTACCCATCTTCTGATGGCTACTTCCAGCAGGATAACACGCTATGTCATAAAGCGCAAATCATCTCAGACTGGTTTCTTGAACATGACAATGAGTTCACTGTACTCAAATGGCCTCCACAGTCACCAGATCACAATCCAATAGAGCACATTTGGGATGTGGTGGAATGAAAGATTCGCATCATGGATGTACAGCCGACTGCAGCAACTGCGTGATGCTGTCATGTCAATACGGACCAAACCCTCTGAGGAAAATTTCCAGCACCTTGTTGAATCTATGTCTCGAAGGATTAAGACAGTTCTGAAGGCAAAAGTACTAGTAAGGTGTACCTAATAAAGTGTCCGGTAAGTGTATATCTATGTAGTAGTATAATAATTATACTAAATTATAATAAAACAGACTTATAAATGTTATATCTGTGAATATATGACTAATATAATATTAATATATTATTTAAAAAAATAATCACATACTTATGTTCTGCTCTACTGAATATACGAGTTAAAGACAGAACATCTTTATTAAATAATATTAATACATTGTTTAAATGCTTCAGTTAATATATGGGTCAAAGCCAGAACATAAATGGCAAAAGCAAATTAAAGCAGTTCATCATTATTTACAGTAGCTAAACGTATATTTATGTAAAAATAAAAAAAACCGCTTATTTTTGGCTTTACTTATTAGAATATCTAAAATAACTTAATTAATTTTACTTTATTGGTTTAATAAAAACTTTTGATGGCAAAAGGTAAGACTGAATCATAAAGTAGTAAAAAGATCTAAAGTAACTATTATTTTGTGGTTCACTGTGATCAATGAAGAGAGCCGTTTAATTTGTCATCAAATGGTTCTTGTTTCAAATATGCCAGAGAATATTCATTGACCCTTGAGTGAGTCGCCCCACGTGGCTTGAATTACAATAAAAAATTGTGCACGCTCAAATCAGACTTGCCTGGTACGTGACAGCCCCGGCATAGTGATATATTGTGAACACTGGCAGAGGAATTTTAGGCTTGGTGTAGTAGGGACAGTTGCCATGGTGATAGTGACATTTCTGCAAGAATGTGTGGTCTGTAGCCTGGGACAATAAAGAGAGAGAGAGAGAGAGAGAGAGAGAGAGAGAGAGAGAGAGAGCCAAACAAAAGAGAGAACCACAGACAAAGACAACCCATGAATACATTGTTGTATAAATAATTAGCATTTGAATCAACACTAGGTCATTTTGGTGTATAGTTAAGGTTTTTAGAATATTTAAAATATAACATTAGGGACACACAACAATAACTAAACTGAGCTCAAGTACACGCTTATGATAAAGATATTGTTTGTTTCGATAAACTTTATCTAAAGTGATAAAGGTATAGTAATAGTTTTGCTTAACAAGCCTATTTGTGGCCTTAAAGGGGTATCCATCCAAGAATTAGGGGATTTTTTTCTTCTTCAGCAGAACAGTTAAGAAGGTTTTTAGCTAAAACGGTGGTCTTGGTGATTGCAAATTAATGTGTACCAGCACTTTCAGAATCGAAAAAAGACATGCAACATAAAATAAATGCACGTGACTCCCAACATTGGCGTGCATTTATGAAAGTGTGTGTTGTATCATTCTTCAAAATTGTATTCGTTTTAATCCTGGAAGTTATAAAATAAAACCTTTGTTATTTGCATAATGTCATTATATGACAAATGTTGTGCTCCACACTTTAATGATCTTGTTTGAGGAGGCTGTGATTTGAATAATAATGTTGTAAATAATATTGTTTGTTGTTTTTTTTTTTTTGTGAGAACAACTATTCACTTTTTAAGGACTTAATAGCTACATTTCCATCCACCTATTGTATGCGCATTTTGAATATGCGCATAAAAATTGGGTTTATAAAAACCAAAAGATGTGCATAAATTTTAAAAATGCGCATAAAAAATATGCGCATAACTGAGTAAACAAATTCCTGTATGCGCATTAAAAAAGGTCATGTGATTTTTCTAATAAGAGATCATATGATGTGAATAAACAAACCAGCAGGCTGAGCACATTGTAAAACATCTGGAATATTGTTTTGGTCATTCTAAAACACCTCAACCATTTCAGTATTAGTGATATTATAATAATAACGACCTCCAGAATTGTCAAGAGCATCTGTGCTCTGGTTCTCATGGCTTCAAACGCCACCGCATGTTCACTGAGTTTTCGGCATCGTCTTCTGAGGTGAAAGTCATTATTTAAATAAGAAAAGATTCACAGAGCTTCTCGTACAGCAGCAAATTCCGTTTTTACTGTTGATATTTGGCGCCAGATAATGAAGAAATTAGTTTTATTCTCTTTAAATATATACTTGGCATTTGTCTCACTCTATTCCTGGAGAGCCATAGCCCTGCACAGTTTAGCTTCAACCACTTCCAGCTCACACCTGCTTAATAGTCTCTAGTAGTCTTGAACAACTTGATTAGTTGGATCAGCTGTGTTTGATTAAGATCGGAGCAAAACTGTGCAGAGCTGCGACCCTCCAGGAATTGAGTTTGAGACCTATGATTTAATAGCCATCTGCTTTTCTGTAGCAAGTTTTTCTTACTTAAGAGTTTTTTTGTCTGGTTTTTAGTCCAATTATCCAAAAAAATTTTAATCAAGAAGCTTTTTCTAGGTGAGCAAAAATATTGTCTTGTTTTCAGAAATAATATGTTAAAATTAAATGAGATTTTTCTTAAAACTGAGCTGAATAATCTTTTAATTGGTAAGTAATATAAACTTCCGAGTGAAAACCAGATTATTTTGCTTGTTTTAATAAAAAAAATTAATTCATTTTAATATTTCATTCTTGAAGACAAGGCAATATATTATATTTATTAAGAAAATACTTATTGATATAGAATTTTTAGACATTTGGACTAGAAACAAGACAAAAACTATTTTTTGCAGTGTAGTAGTTCAACCAAGAATGATAATTCTATCTGTTATCATTTACTCACCCTCCACTTCTGTTTGAGTTTCTTTCTAGTGTTAAACATAAAAGACATTATACTGGAAGGATGCTGAACAAGAGCTGCTATTGACTTCATTAGTGTTTTGTTCCTACTACTATAGATCAATGGCTGCTTTTTTAACATACTTCAGAATTTTTACATTTGTGTTTAATAGAAAGAAAATTATATCCACTTGAGTCAATTGTGAGGAAATTTGCATTCTTTAAGACCGTACACAAGTATATTGACAGATTAACACGACTGAAATATCTCTAGCACAAAGCTGAAAAGTGCAATTACTTGAGGAAGGGAAGTCTGGTCATCCAGGATGCGCAGGATGCCGTAAGGTCGTGCTGAGATGAGATCCAGACAGCCATTAGAGTCTTCCAGAACTATAGGGTACCACTGGATGTGCTCTGCACTGTATTCCTCCTAACATAAACACACACACAGCCAACCATTTCAATCCCCTATAGTACTCATTATTTCCAGTCTTACCTGTAAAGCCCTATTTTGGGCTGTAATAACTTAAAAGAACAGTCCACCTAAAACAAAATTTACACACCATTTACACTCACTCGTGTGATTCCAACCTTTTTATTTACACAACCTGACAAAAGTCTTGTCGTCAATCCCTGTTTTAGGTGCAGCAAATCATAACTTGACTTCTAGTTGATCATTTGGAAAAGTGGCAGAAGGTAGGTAATTCTGATGAATCATCTGTTGAACTGCATCCTAATCATCACAAATACTGCAGAAGACATATTGGAACCCGCATGGAGTTCAAGATGATCACAGAAATCAAGTTTGGAAAAATCATGGTTTGGGGTTACGTTGAGTATGGGGGTGTGCGAGAGATCTGCAGAGTGAATGGCAACATCAACAGCCTGAGGTATCAAGACATTTGTGCTGCCTGTTACATTACAAACCACAGGAGAGGGCAAATTCTTCAGCAGGATAGTGCTCCTTCACATACTTCAGCCTACACATCAAAGTTCCTAAAAACAAAGCAGGTCAAGGTGCTCCAGGATTGGCCAGCCCAGTCACCATATATGAACATTATTGAGCATGTCTGGGGTAAAATGGAGGAGGCACTGAAGATGAATTCAAAGAATCTTGATGAACTTTGGGAGTCCTACAAGAACGCTTTCTTTGCTATTGCAGATGACTTTATTGATAAGTTATTTGAGTCCTTGCAGAGATGTATGGATGCAGTCCTCCAAGCTCATGGGAGTCATTCACAATAAAAATAAAAACAATTCCACTGCACCATGACTTTATGTTCTATACTTTACATAATTTATGTTAAGTGTCGAGACTTTTGTCGAATGCAAAGTCAGACCTTACTGTCCTAATTACATAATTAAAAATCAAGGCATGATCATATTTTATTTTGCTAAAATAAGTGTAATCTAGAGGACTTTGCCTTTCATATAAGTCACTTCTGATACCAAACTATCAACTAGATGTCAAGTTATTATTTGTTGTTCCTAAAACTTGGATAGGCAACAAGACTTTTGTCAGGTAGTGTATTTCTCTTTTCCAATGAAAACAAAAAACAAAAAAGATGATATTTTGAAAAATGTTGAATACCAATAGCTGTTGACTTCAAATGTAGGATAATACTCTGAAAAATACTATGGAAGTTTTTAGTTTTTATTTATTTATTTAAAAAAAAATCTTTGTTTCTTTTCATCAGAAGAAAAAAAATCTAATATATTTCGAACAGTTAGAGTGTCATTAAATGATGACAGAATTTAAATATTTTGGTAAACTATTTAGTTTAAACATCTACATTTAGTCATTTGGCAAAAACTTAGTATTTTGTCCAAAGCGACTTACAACTTGAGAAGACCTTCAGCAATTAAACAAGAAGAGGCAATAATTAAAGTGGTAAAGTGTGTTTGCCGGTTGTGTCTGGACGTAGAATTAGGTACTACAGTAAGGGGGAGTGTTTTTTTTATGGAGAGAGAGAGAGTAGAGTGAAGTGTGTTTCCACAGGTGGCATGTCAAGTCCATTCACCTGTGTGAAGACACTATAAATTCATAGTGGAATTTTTTAAGAATGTGACAGACAGACAGACAGACAGACAGACAGACAGACAGACAGACAGACAGACAGACAGACAGACAGACAGACAGACAGACAGACAGACACACACACACACAGTATATTATTATATATTATTATTATAAAATTTTTATTTATTTATTTTGTCATGGACATCACAATTGCACAACCAAATGCATTTGTTTAAGTGTTTTAGCAGACTTGCTAAATTTCTACAAGTGTCCACAGGAGCAGGAGGCTTAACACAAAATGAAAATAAAATATATACATAAACACTATTATAATCATTAAAACACATTCTAAACACATAAGCATTATAACTATTTAAAAGAAATTGCTATAAGCAAAAGCAAAGTGGTGTGATCAAATAAACTAATAATAAACTATTTGTGTAAACACTGCTGTTTTGTTTTTTAAGTACACGACTAAAAATATTTATATGATTTTCTTTTTTTAGGCTAACAGGTAAATATATATACCAAATATTTTTAATGAACAAAATGTGAGAATTATTACTGATGACAAACACTGACCTGCTCTTGTGCCACCAGGGCTCTGTTCACAAACTGCTGCAGCTGCTCATTGGCGAAGTTTATGCACAGCTGCTCAAAACTGTTCACACACAGGTCCTGTAACACACATTTGTTCAGTTCTTGCCCACACACCACTCAGGGGGCTTTCTCTATGTATTTAACAGATGCTAAATTCAGTGCCAATGTGCACATACTGTATATGCTTTAGCTATAAATGTTAATTAAATAAATACAAATTAAAAAGACAGGACATCTGATAGTAAAACTGTGACTTATGTAATGACGACCAAAAGGATACCTCAAAGCCATAAATATCCACAATGCCAACGGTGCTGTCCATCTCTGTGGGGATCAGCCACTCATTGATGCGTTCAAGCAGCCAGTCAAACAGCACAGAGTACAGCGTCTTGGCAATCGCATCTCTAAATCAAGAGCAATCAGTCAGAATTTCTCAAATACAACACGATTCTGATGAAGTTTCAAACATTTGGATAACCTGGATTCAATGGCACTTTCCACAGATAGAGGGCAGTAGATCCTATCATAAGTTGTTTCCTGCGGTAAGATAGAAAAAAACAAGGTTTTTTGGCTACACTGCTTGTGTTAAAGGAATATTCTGGGTTAAAAAAAAAAAAAATTTAACCACATACCCAGGTTTTTACTTCAGTACTATTGTGTTGTCATCAATATTATTACTTCATTTAAAAATGACAAAAGGTGAATATTAACACAGACTGTACCAGCCTTCAATTCTCCAGAAAATATTTTTAAAAAGCTATTTTGTTTTACATTTATTGATCGATTAATATATTTGTGATAATTATAGACAATTTAAGCTGCAAAGGGTTACGTTCAACTGTGTTTTTTAATTGTAAAGCTGTCAATTTTGCAGCTCTTTATATGTTTTAGCCAGCAACAATATTGTAAAATTAGACCTAATTAGACTACAACTTTTTAAATAAGTAATTTTAACTCACTAAAACCATGCTGATATTTAATTCATCTTTATTTCTATAGCATTTTTTTGCAATGTAGATCGTGTCAAAGCAGCAAATATGTATTGTGTAGCGTTGTGTTTACATTAGTGATACAGTGAATATAATTACTTTAATAATTTGCATTTAACTGTGTCTCAACCAGACACACCAGTTTGCTTTTTCATCAGAAAATGACAGACAAGCAGAAATGATCATCAATATTACACTAAGAATGCTGTTAAATGAGCTTAAAGAGCCCCTATTATGGGTTTTTGAAAATGACCATCTATGCAGCGTGTAACAGAGCACTAAGTGAATGGAAACAACCAGCTGAGAGTTAAATTTGGAAGTGAACAGACTTAGAGTCTGGTTCAGATCTTGCGCTTGAATGCGTCGACATTGATACAATACATCACCAAATATGAAATGCCGGTTCCAGTAAAATGAACGCGCCTTTCACTTCAGACACTACAGACATGAAGATGACGATCACTGACAGATTTGGCTGCGGGAAATAAAGGGTTAAAGTTCATTTTCACAACAATACTACAGTATAGCCAACCTTGAGCTGTGTTTGTTCCTGTCATTTTTCAGATTTTTGATACAATAACCTACGCTGCAATGCGGGATTCGTCAGCCGTTTGCTATTGAAGGAGACTATGGGACTTTGTCAGACTATGATAGGGACTTTGTCAGCAACTTTTACAATGCAGTTGCACCAGTTTCTTCTCCCTCCGGATCATAACATGTAAGTGTAATTAAAATTGTTGCCTCGTTTTGTGTAGTTTGCAAAATATGAGTTTAATTGTGAGATATAAGTTGATATCTCCCCGCGCTGCTTGTAATCATGTATGGATTATAGGTCAGTGCTTGTACGTTATTCTTCAGATGAAATCTTTATGGAGCTATTCACATATTGCATCCAAAACCACGTTGAAAACGTGATGCGTACTTCTTCCTTTACCAATTTAAATGCATTTCTGAACTCGCGATCCTCGGCCGTTTACAATGGCTATTATCAACTGTTCATACACACGCAGTCAATTTTCAAAATGCTTTTGCCACTGTGAATTAATACTGAATGTGTGTCATTGTAAAGAGTACAGTATATGCTGGTGTTTAACTGCATTACTTTATTGCATTCCTGCATTGGGCTCAGTCTTACATACTCTGTGTGCTACTTCATAGCCGTGGTGGGCGTTTCTCTCTGTCTAGTGCTGAACACAGTTGACCAATTACAACAGAATGGGCCATTAGACCAATAAGCGCAGATTTATTATGCGAAATAGGGGCTCGTTAACTATACTGAACCAGGAATATCCCTTTAATTCAACAAGCATGTGAAAAGGTGAATGTGTATTTGTTTGAGAGTGCTTGCAACTTGCTCACAGTCACCCGGTGTGTAATGACCGTCTGTAGGGCCTCGGCAGACACCTGAAGGAGGTTACCCACTCTCCGAGCTTCAGCTTCACTAAAAATACGGGCAACCTCAAACGATTCACTCTAATATTGCAAGGAGACAAACAGACACAGTTTTTCAAATAGGATCCTACAAGCTGAAGCTGTCTTTGAATGGGATAATCCAGACATCAGTACCTCATAAGAGCTGAAGCAAATGTTGCCCAGCTGCAGGATCGATGACAGAACGGCCCAGATTGTTGCAAGCTGATCTGCATGTAAACCAATTGTCTCCAAGCAGTGGACCAAGAGTATGAAGTCTTGCTTATCATATTTACCTAGCAGCTCACACGCCCTGCCCTTAAAAAGGCATTAAAATTTTAGAAATATCAGACACATATTAAGGCAACTTATGGGCTTATGTTTTACCTGGTTGAGGTAGAAGTAAGTTTCAGCTCCTTGCAGGTAAAGGTCTTGCTTGTCCCACTCATTCATTCCGGCCAACAGCTCATAAAACACATGATAGTTTCTTTCTTCTTTAGCCTAAAGGAACATCATAACATTTTATTTAATTAGTTTAAAGGAACACTCCACTTTTTGGGGGGGAAATGGGCTTATTTATAACTCCCCTAGAGTTGAGTTTCACCATTTTTTAAACAATTTAGCTTATTTCCGGTTCTGGAGCACTTTTAGCTTAGCTTAGCATAGATCATTGAATCGGATTAGACCATTAGCATCTCACTTAAAATAAAAAAAATGGTTTGACAATTTTTCTACTTACTGCTTGACTCCTCTGTAGCTACATAGTGTACCAAAGCCTAATTGCACACTACAGGCGACTCGCAGCGACAAAGCGTCAAGTGACTTTATTTCAATAGAGAGTGTACGACTTCCGGCGACCTCGGTCTAAGTGAGTGACAGTTACTGTTAACGACCAGGTGGGCTTGTCGAGCTATGCGACAAACTTAAGAATCCTTTAACTTAATGCAAATATAGAGCAACTTTCTTGAGCGACAGCCAATAGGAGCACCAATAGAGCTCACGTGATCCTCTCTCAGCTAGAGGCCGTTGTATTATTGCTGTATATACCTACACAGACCTGTGTTTGCAGCAGGTCGCCACCCAGAGCGACAGGCAGCTACAAAGTCGCCACTAGTCTGGATGAGGCATAAGACTTATAGGAAATGAAAAATTGCTATTTTTTTAGGACGATATATCTAGGAACTATATTCTCATTTTGCAACAGGCGCAATGATATTTTGCAGTGCTGTTATCTAGCTGAGGACTATTTTCATGTGCTACATAATATCATTTTGCCATCTGCAGCCATAATACAACAGTAAATTCCCTGATTATTACATCAGAATAAGAGTATAGTTCCTAGCCATATCTACCTAGTAGATTTTTCATTTTCCGTTGGTCTTAGTACACAATGAAAATGATCCAAACTCTTTCCAGCAGGCACAGGACATCAACATGATATCAGATTGACATTGTACCTCGATGTTGTCAGTGTCTAAGATTGGACAGAGGTAGGATTTTGGTTACTTTCCAACAAAAATCAATGTCTAATGATGTTACAGCTTGACATTTTGTGGATGTTACCTCTATGACATCTATCAAATGTTCACTTTTGGTTGCCTGGTGAATAAATGTTAGTATTTGACATTAATATGACGTTGGATTTTGGTCACTTCCCAACACAACCAAAAATCAACCAAATATCACTGTCATTTGATATCATTATTGGACATCAAAATAATGTTGTTCTTAGATGCTGGCTAGACACAGAATTTTGGTCACCCGACATCACAAGATAAATCTAACCTAACATTAATGTCTTATGATATAAGGAGTGGCTAGGCTGTGAGAGCCACGGTTAAGCCTTTTGAGTGACAAACTAGTGATACCTAATATAGGTAAAAAAGTATTATATTCTTCTCAAAATTGGATGCATTACAGCTGGTGAGACGATCCTATGTAATTGGAAGTGTCCCAGAGTGCCAGAAATAAAAGAGTGAATTAATAAGATTGAAATTGCATCGTACGAGTGTATGCTGGGGGAGAAGTACATAGAAAATGGGATAATCTCTGATGACATTTAAAATTACGATAAATAAGTATGTATTACAAAGGTACCACAACCGTAATTTTCATATAAGTTTACTATATGTTGTTTTTCTTAGTTGAATTTTCTAATATGTAACATGTATCATATGTGTAGTGTGAAGTGTGTTCTTTGTTCCTGGCTGTTGAATTATAATAATAACCTCTTATAGCGTTTTGTGCCTACTGGGTTTTTTACATTTATTAAGTGAGATGTTAAAAGTCTAATCCAGGGGTCTAGCCCAAACTCGGTCCTGGAGGGCCGGTGTCCTGCATAGTTTAGCTCCAACTTTCTTCAATACACCTGCTAAAAGTTACTAGTATACGTAGAAAGAGCTTGATTAGCTGGTTCAGGTGTGTCTAATTGGGGTTGGAACTAAACTTTGCAGGACACCGGCCCTCCAGGACCGAGTTTGGGCACCTCTGGTCTAATCCAATTCAATGATTTATGCTAAGCTGAAAGCTAAAAGTTCTTCCATCAGATCAGCTGATTAAAAAAAAAAGGTAAATGTGTGTATTTCCATAAAGGTGGAGGGTTCTTTTAAGATTCACTAAAGTGCCAGCTTATAAATAAACATCTCACCTGAAAGACGATTCTCGATTTTTCAAGAAGATATTTCGACAACGACGTCCCGACAACAACGCCCCTGAAAAAAAAAATCAACAGAAGATCATTTCTTGATCACACCACAGCTGAAATCAAATGAACAACATGCAATGGTACTTACTGGAGTATGTGGATGTGTAGGTACTTTCCAAATCGGCTGGAGTTATTGTTCAGTATTGTTTTGGCATTACCAAAGCTCTCAAGAATAGGCAAAACCTCCATTGGCTGATGAGGGGCAGATTATCCGTTTGAGTTATGAGATTCTGTCTTCATATTTCAAACCTAATCTTCCATATGGCTTGACAAATTGATTTACCTGACGCAATTTATCATTTCTGCCCTGATACATGGAACTCAGGTAGTGGACAATAAGCTTGGTGGCCTCTGTCTTGCCTGATCCACTTTGTCCACTGTTGAGAGAATCTACATTTATTCAAATGTATAATATAGGAATACTTTACCTTAATGTCATAGACAATGGTTATTATATATGCATTGCAAATGCATATGTAACATACTTCTAACCTTATGATAATGCAGTGCTCCTGTGTGGTAGTTTGAGACTGGCAAAAGGCAGCATCTGCTATGGCATATATATGACTGCCAAAAACATATGTCTTTTAACGACACTGCTAATATTTTTTAAATAACAATACAAAAATATAATCTGTAGTCACTCACGGGGGATTATTGTGCTTCTCTTTACCCTGGTATTGCTGCCTCAGTTCTTCAGTGTAGATGTTGATAGGCTTGAAGGGGTTGATGGACAGGAGCATATTGCCAATATATGTCTGTTGGATTTACTAAAGGATTAGTTCACTCAAAAATCTAAATTATGATATTAATTAATCACCCTCATGCTGTTCTAATGCCACGACACCTTTGTTCATATTCTGAACACAAATTAAGACAAGCTTTTTAACAGTTCTTATATGTTTAAAGTCCAGAAAAGGAACCAAGAACTTTGCCAAAACATTCACTGTGACTCAATGGTTCAACTGGAATCATACGAAGCACCAAGTACATTTTTGTGCACCAAAAAATTGCAAAAATTAAATTTGCTTGTTCTATTTCTGGACATCCTTATCTTAGAACCATTGCACCCTTTGGAAAACAAGAGAGGTCTTGGGTTTTAATAATTTGTGTTCCAATGATGAACAAAGTTCTAAGGGGGGTAATGATTGGAATGACATGAGAGTAAGTAATTATTAACAGAATTAAATTTTTAGTTGAACTAACCCTTTAAAATGTTTTAACAACAGTTAGAAAAAACAAAACAGCTGAGTGAGGTAAAGAAATATCTGATAATTTGGAAAAGGTCATGCATACATAAATAGAATCCCGATGAAATCGCTTCTTCAGATTTAGCAGAACAGAACTCTCACACACCTCTCTGGGGAAAAATGGACACTTTGGTTAATGTAATGTTAAAAGCAATTAAACAACGCTCAAAATCAAATAGCTTTGTTCATATAATCAGCATTTAACTGTGGCTTTTGTTGTAATGTCTACATGAGGACGTTTACATCAGGTGATTGCTGTGATGACTCACTCCAGCTGTGCCAAATCTTCCACCTCATCCACCTCCACAGCCTGGCTGCTTCCTGGCATCATTACCTGGGGCAGAAAGTAAAGTAAAGTAAGCAGAGCTGAGCTGTCACTGACATCCCCCGAAGGGCAGACATGTGGATAACACCCACACTCTTTCCCAGCTAGGACTTTCTCCTCGGATTCAAACTAACATTGCAGATGACTTTTTTGCTGAATCAAAAATCAAAGTTTGCTAAATCAAACTTCACAAGAATTATGTTAAAGTGTACCTATTTTACCCCCTTTTCAACATGTAAGATAAGCCTTTGTATCTCCAGAATGTGTCTGTAAAGTTTCAACTCCAAACACCAATCTATTTTTAATATACCTTATAATGTACATATTTTTTTTTTAACACACCGTAGCTGTTTTTGTGGTCAGTGCTTTTAATGCTAGTTTTCCCCACCCATCGTTCCCAAGTGCCTGTCAGAGTGTGCCTCAGTCTCCACCTCGGCTGGTTCAGATAAACAGCACAGTGACAAACATGAAGGAAGCAGATCTCTCGTAACGATTGTTTGAAATACTATATTGTCTCAATGATTATCTGATGAATTGGTTGTGGAGTTAATTTAAACCTTTCTGCAATTATGAGTCACACAAAATGTTGTTACAAAGTTCACGCACACACGTTATGCACGTTTAACTTTGCACTGTTATTGCACGGCAAATGTGACTGGATACATGTTAATATCCACTGCTGTATGGATATCCGTTATGTTAATGTACAAAATATACCTGATTTAACGTCCAGAAACAGCGATTGAAGCGTCTTTTTTATAATTTTACTGATATGCGGCTGTGTCAATAATATAAAAATAATAAATACATTTTTAAAACATGCACTGTTTAAAGCGTTTTAAACTTGTAAAACTGATTCTTGATGTCATTTGATGATGATCACAGCAAGCTAAACAGGTCTTTTAATCCTGGTTGCTTTGAGCACATCTTGTTGACATTTGTTGAACATTGATTATATGCGTTACAACAGACATGTTATTAAACCACACTTCTATGTCACATTGTGGTTGGTATCAAAATGGATGGATTTGGATCCTATTTTAACGTCATGTCATTGTAAAAAAAGACACTTATTTTCCTTTTATCACCCCAATATGACTGTGGCAACACTATACATACACACAGTTCAGTCCAAACAGCTTACAAAAGTTGATTTTCATCATAGGTGCCCTTTAAAGGTGAACAAAAAAACTGAAAAATGCTTTTGACCATTACGAGTGGCACAACACATTTGCAGCCAATCAGCAGTAAGGGGTGTGTCTAGTAAGTCAATGGCTGAGTTCCTGTTAAAGTCCACATGAACCGGAAGTTGCTGAGAATTTTATGTCATTATGTTGATGTAATTCTAACTGTAACAGAAGATTGAGTAGGGGGTGGAAATTTCTATTTGCACATCATTCCCTTGTAGCAAACTGAAAGTAAAAGAGGCATGGTCAAGAATATTGTTGGCTGAAGCCGTAAAACGTCAAAGTTATGAGTGTGTATGTTTTGTTGCTGTCAAACATCAACATCAGGTGCATCCCAAATCACATACTTATGCACTAATCTACGCCATTTTCATAGTGTAAGTAGTGCATTCACACTGAAAACTCTAAAAATAATAAGTGCACTTTAATTACCTGCATGATGCACTCATTCAACCGTTAAAAGGAAGTGTGGAATGTTAGACACTTCATGCACTCAACAGCTGCTGCTTCGATCACGTAATGGAAGGGGCGGAGCTTTTGGGCACTGATGTTGGATTACATCATTTATTTTGGAATGTGACGACAAAATTCTCCTACGAGAATAATTATATCGCCTCCCGATGGTGAATGAAGTTACACTCATGAAAGGTATTATTTGATAGTTTGGTCACTTATTTCAGTAATTTGGCAAACGTCAAACATCATCAGGGAAACAATTTGAACTTCCGCTAAGTAAAAGAAATGTTAGCATTCCATTTCAGATAACTCTACATTCATATATTATGCTGTTGAGTGTTTAAGTGCATAAGAACATAGCGCTTAAGTGCATTGTGTATAGTGTGCCATTTGGGACACAGCTATCATTTGGTAAAAATAATTTGATGCACCCTTAGTTACTGCATATTTCATACCTGTGTGCTGTTAAGTCTCTCCTCTAGCATGTTTTGCGTCGGATCTTCAGACTCCCATGGCCCTCTGCCATTATGGGTTGGAATAATGTGAGCATGTTCATCATCTTGATACACTGTCCATTTAGTGAGTTTCTCCACTGTTTGGTGGGGCAGGAGGTTCTCAGAGCGTAGCCAGTCTTGAGGATCCCCACACATCTGCTGAGTCTGCGCCCAGTGCATCTCCATCGGGGAGGGCAAAAGACCCTCACCCATCAGCTCTGCCACCTCTCTGTCCACATCCTCCTCATAGGCAGGTCTGATTCCTGCATCCCTCCATGTCTCTGGTTCTACCGGTACCGTTGCCTTCCTTAGATTCCTGTCCACTTCTTTGTTCTGTCCTGCACTTACACCATTAAGTAAAGGTTTAGACATGGGCAGCTTGGTGAGGTTTACTTGCGATCCCCCAAGTTTTCCCTTTGCGGCTTGTAGTATGCTTGTACCTTCTTTGATGCCTGATGTTGGCTCTTTAGTGTCTGCTTTGACCTCTGTTTGGCTCTCAATCCCTTGAGATTTGGAGCTGTCAGTTTTACCACTGCCACTAAGTTGAGTGCTTTTCTTTACAGATTTTAGCAAGCTAAGATCTGGCTTGACTGGAAGAACCAGACGAGCACCTGGCTTTGGTGGTTTACGCTCTGTGGTGCCTTCATTGCCTGTGCTGGTGCCAGTCAACAGAACAGTGGCTTCCTTTGCCTTGCCAATTTTGTTCATCCTTGGTAACACAATTGCATATTTGGCATCTCCTGGGTTGGCCTTTTCCTCAGCATCTTGTGGAGATGAACAAGGGTCCTCAGAGGAATCTCCCTGGGGATGAGCTGTAGTATCCTCTTCATTCTTGGAATCCTTTGAGATTGATTCTTCCTTCTTTGATTTCCCATTACTTGACATTTTCATAAGCATCTTATGTCGGATGAGATTCTTCTTTTTCTTGTCTCTACTACCCTTCGTCTTCAATGCCAAAGCAGGAAGCCATTTTGAGACCCCGATTGCTTGGGTGACAGCTGATAGCTTTCTTCGAACATGTATGCTCTTTGGTATCTTCTTCTGAATCCATCCTGAAACACGGCGCAATGTTGTCATGCCTCTTTTCCGGGCAACTAAACGCTCGGTTGACTTTGAGGGCATCTCTTCTTCGGGCTCAGCTTCGTCTTCCACTATATTCTCAGATAAATCTTGATTTAGTTCTTCAACAGCATCTTCAGTGTCTTTTGGAAGTTTCTCTTTCACACTCTTGCTTTTATCAGCTTTTTCTTTGCCTTTCATTGAAAACAGCATACGAGATTGCTTGTTCAACAACCCTTTAGGGCCTTTTGTTGGGTTTGCTTCTTTATCTTCCTGTTGATCTGCCTCCTCTGTCTTGACCATAGCCTTTGTTTTACTTGCCAACTGTAGAATTTGAGACTTACCTTTGGTGGCGCCACCTTTGGAGAGAGCCATTGCTTTCATTTGAACTGCTTTTGGAGAAACAGTGGGTTCTTTAGGGTCCTCTCCTTTCGAAGGCCCCTTCTTTTGTAATATCTTGGATTTTAACATCTTTTTTTGTCCCTGGAGATGTACTGACAGATTTAGCGGTGCTGTTTTCGCTGTTGAACGTGTCGTCTCTCCCGGAGTGCTTACCTCCCCTTTATCACTCAATGCCTCCGGTGAATCTACTTCTTCTGCACTGCTAACTGGTTCTTCTATGCTCTTACTTTCAGTAGGCCCATCAGAATTGCCCTCTCCTTCACTTGTCTTCTGTTCTTCTTCCTCCACTTCAGATTTTTTTTCTACATCTGACTGCTCTTCTTGAGCACTTAATACAGTTGCGTCAGTCTCAGCAGTGTCCTCAACACCATCTGACCCCTCCTTCTTCTCATCCTTGCATTCTTCATCACTTTCCTTCTCCGAGCTCTCTGCTTTCTCGCTCTCAGATTCGTCCTCTTCTGTATCAACCACTTTAGCACCCCTCCTTCTCCCGCCTTTTGCTGGAGTTTTGGTTTGTTTTTCTTTCTGGTCGTGTTTAGATTTGACAACTTTCCCAGCTCTCCCTTTACCCAAATTGCCATTATTTACCTTGATAGGTAAGTTTTTACCATTTTGCTTTCTCGCTTTCTGTCTAGAAGTCTCCATCTCAGTCTCTTCCTCCTCTGGTTCCTCGGTTTGTTCACCTTTCACAGTTTTCTTCCCATCCTTTTTGTTCTTCCCTTTCCCTGCTATCTCTTCCTTCTTTGAAGATTTATCCCCTTTGCCACTTTCATTATTATTTTGAGATTCCTTCTTTCCTCGTTTTTGAGCTGGTAGTGGTTCTTTTTTGTCAGTCTTTTCTGTCACCGCTTTCAGTTTCCCTCCCCTGCCCCTGTTGGGTGATTTCGCTGGAGGCATGTTTCTAGATCAAAGATGTCTCAATTTTACTCAATGTCAGGACATTTCTTTGAAGATCTAAAAGTATTAACACATTTGTACGTATTAAAAGATTTCAAAACCATGCATTAAGAAGGTATTCACATCTTAATATCGTTACAAATGCTATTAATTCTTTCAGCAAAACTTTTACTAATTTTGAACCTTTGTACAGGACAGGTGAAACTGATTCTTATCAGCAACCTAAACTGCCATGGGTAGAGATCCTATGTCATGTCTTTCAACTACAGTGCAAGGTGAACTTGACCTAATAGTCACCATTAGGGCTAGGTTTCAGGCTTTTCACTCTCAATAATGCCATTAGAGATGTGACTTTAGATACCGACAGATCAAGTATACTTGATTTAAGGTATTAAACATGACACTTCCAAGTATTCAATATGCATTTCTGTTTCAAAATGTTCAAAAACTAAATTAAAATGTGAGTTGACTCAAAAATCACATGAAAATGTACAACCAGCATAAACAACTTACAAACTAGGCTTATTTCCATTTAATACCAAATGGCCTACCTGTCTTCTCAGGAGCATACGAGGCATTGAGGGAGTTTTGAGAGGATTTCTGCTAGTCCTAAACACTCCATGGATTCCTCCCCTGACTGGACGCAAACACCTACTCTGTCTGTATTGCACGAACACACACCCACACAATCATCCATAGACATTCAAAGGCTTTAGTGAATAATTTATATTTGACGGGACACCATATATTTATGCAGCCATTCATATCGTCAGCTGCCGAACAGACGGTGGAAAGGTGAGAGGCTTCACTGCAGGGGTGACAAAAGGTGTTGATACATGAGAGAGCTGGAGAAACACTCTGACAGATGCTTACAAGGAAATTCCAGAAGATATTTATTTCATAAACTTTCAAAAACGTCTGTCTCTTTGCTCTCATAAAGATGTCTATTTTAGTATGTAGGATACTATAGTGAGTGAGAAAAATTTTAAAACATCTAGAATAACTTTTTTTTTTTTTTTTTTTGTCAGTTCTTAAATGAATTGATCTGTTCAACTAATATAAGAAATTAAATTAGTAAATTCTCTGGGTGTTTGGAAATTCTCTTTTGCTGTTTGGCCAATGGCGTAAACGGCTATTCTCTGGGATTTTCTAAGGGATGGTGTCAAATATCAGGAAAACATCTGAGCTACTGCGATTAGGGAACAAAGCAACTCTCAATAATAGATGATCAAAACTCTTGGCTATGTGTATGACAAGCTATCCAAGCAAAGGACATTTATTTTTAAAAAAATTAAATTTAAAAAGCTACAACTGCCATCATAAGCAGCAATGGAAATCCTAAACAGGTTTAAATTTTGGGTTAACTTAAAAAAATAAAGGTGTATAATTAAACAAATAATTAATAAATATTCTGGAATAAATAAATAAATATACTGGAAAGTTAGAACTTTCTATTTTAAATAAAAATGTCCCTTTAATGGCTTGATTTGGCCTATAAAAACACAATATTCACTATGAACCGGCAACTAGGACAGCAAGTAAGAAAACATCCTTTTTGGAAGTTTTTGGACTGTAACACTTTACTTAGGATACTTCAGAATGATGTTTTGACTTTATTTTCAGTAGCTTGTGTAATACATATGCATGCCACATTGAGCCACACTTACATATTTAATAAAACGATCAAATTTTATCTAACTTATTTTAGTTTTCAGAGTTTTATGGATAATCGTTGGATTCTGTCGTATACAGTAACTGTGAGAATCATGTCTGTTGACATGGTCCATCAAATACAAACTTATTTTGACTTAAAACGGAAGAGTTTTAAGAACTGTGACAAGTTTGCATCCATACACCAATGAATGGAGGATCTTAAAAGATGGCGCTCACTGTTAAACTTGTGCAAGTACAGATCTATTTAAATACACTAGTCTAACGAGTCTAATTTTATTTTACTATTAGACTGTGTGCAAATGCCCATTTTATAAGAAAATATGTCCTTTGTTTTGAACATTTACTATATAGTGTCTGTCATTTGGAAGAGCTGCCAGTTTCAGACCCCTGTATGGGTGCGATCATGACTTGACAGTGATTTTAACCATCTGGGGCTTGGGGTCAAATTTAAATCTAAATTGACTTCTAATTGGTATTATAAATATTATTTTATTAGATTAGAGCTAACCCATCCCTCACATAAAACCTTGCCTGTGATTCATATCACTTGTTTGCAAGTTGGCAGAATGCAAAATTCAGGAAAGACAGATTATAAATTCCTTTTTAATTAATTCCTTGTATTAATTTCAGATACATTAATCCACAAAATACAACTGTAAATATATCTTTGTCTGTAGAGTATAATTTTCATTTAGTCTATATTTTATTTATAACGCATAATTAAGGAGCAGTTATAGACAGATAGCCAACAAGAACCTTTATTTTAATTCTTTTGAAATTATTGTAATTTGTCAAGGCATCTACTCGATTTATCCAAATGTTTTTGATAACTGAAACTTGACTATTTTCTTCATTTGTATTTCAGAGTACATCACACTGCGAGTATTAGAGACATGAGCCATATTGACCTTATCTTCACATGAGCATACGGCAGTCATTGGAATGTTTTTGCCCCGAGACTTTCGCTCATTCACTTCCAAAGATTTTTAAAACAGCTTGTTATGCTGCTTGATGTTGCAAACTGATATTTTCTTATTATAATATTAAATTTTTTATGTATTTACATGAACATGTTTAATTGTAGCGGAAGCAGTTTTACTGTTTTCCTTTATTTATTATTAGTCATTTCTCCCATAGGCGACTGAATCGAAAGTTCTAATACAACTGCAAAAACGAGCGAACTTCCGCATTGTAAAACAAAGTCAATATGGTTTGTTTACACCTGGTTAATTAGTTTTTTTGTTTTTTTTTCCCCCAGATTGGATAGCTATCTGGTTTCTGATTTTAATTGAACTATTTCATTTCCTCATTCACTGTCAAAAATGAAATGAAACTAAATAATTAAAACAAAAACATCTCAATCTGTCATCTGTGGCCTTTTGTAGCTTATGCATTTGCGCTTGTTTATCTGATGATCATATAGCCTATATCACACGTGCGCTCTCATGTTTATTTTTTCCATTTTGGTTGGAGTAAAATTGGCATTTGTGGTTTCAACAAGCAGATGCATGTAGATGCAACTCGAATGCGTTGCAGAGAGCATTTACTTACACCTGTCTTTTCACATACGGATAGCGATCCAATCAGAACTATACATCAAGGGCCTAGGTGTAAAGAGCCCCAAAGAGAGCTCATTAATATTCATGACCCTTCCAAATAAGGTGAAATCAGACCTTTCTGTTCTAGGCCCAATTCCTTGGCTTCAAAATGTTTCTGTAGAATTTTTGCAGATATCAGAGAATAGTTTAAACAATGTATCAATGCATTCTATGGCACTTTTGTAGTATGAACCAACTCTATGAAATACAAATGCCCTCAAAAGTCACACATTTGCACTCATATTTACAGTGCTCAGCATAATTGAGAACACCCCATTTGAAAATGAATATTTTTCTCCATTTCTCAGTGAATATAGGCAATGTATTTTGGTGCATTTGAACAAAACAGATTTTTTTTAAACAGAATTTTATTATAATAATATTTGTCATCAAACATTTTAAGAAATTGAAAGATAATACAATTAAAATCTAGCTAAATATTGCAAAAACTATTGTATAAGCACACATGCAAAAATGTCTAACTTCCTATTCAAAGTATAAATTTAAAAGATCTGATTTGTGAGGGGTGTAATTATATATATGCTGAGCACTGTATGTATATATATATATATATATATATATATATATATATATATATATATATATATATATGTATATATATATATATATATATATATTTATACACACACACTAGGGCTGCATATATATTGTTTCAGCTTTGATATCGCATTGTGATCATTTGCAGTAGTCACACCGTACCATTTGTAACTTTACCAATGATTATTTTTATCTTTTTATGATTCAGTTACTGTTCTTGAATACTGTTAGACTCAGAAAACCATTAAACACTTTTTAAATTGCAAATTTTTTCTTGATTGTATTTATAGATTGTTATTCATGAAAATACTCTCGACACATGCAAATACAAAAATCCACTGCAAATAGCACAGACCACAATGAAAACGTGTCGAGGGACCCTAAAAAGTAGCGGTGTAACGCATCCCAAATCTCACAATTTGGATCACATTATGGCTTTTCAGTCACGGATTGGACCATTTTTCGGATCAGCCAAAGAGACAAATTTATTTTGCTTTCCATATATTACAAAAACAGCACTGCAAGAAACCTTTGGTTTTTTAAAAAACAGAACTTAGAAGCTGTAATTTTATTCAAACTAAAATGAAGAAATAATCAGCTGAAAGAAATTAAATTGTAATTTTTCAGTGAAAATGTCACTGTTACTACTACTGTTGCTGATGACGCTAAATCTAAGATTATAATTCGTACTCCATATACTCCATATTTATTTTTTAGTTTCATTTTCAATAAAGGATTCAGTTATTCACTCATAAAACTTCATGTTTCATTGCTAGATGGATCATTTCGATACAATTATTCAATGGCATATTCTTGATGGCTGGTTGTCGCCACCTATTGGTGAAATAATGTAATTGCTGCCTACAACTTCCATTTTTGAGCATCGTCAACTGCATATGACTGATTGTAATCTTTACCATGAACGTGGTTTTATCTAAACTATAAACTGTTCTCCCAGTACTTCTGTGTTATTTGACTGTTTGTAACTTCATAATTATCTCAAAAGACTAAAAACTGAATCTCTTTCTTGACTTTTGCATTTTTCAAACACAAATTTGAATGCAGCGACTAAGGATAATAATCATATGCAAATCACCATCATTTATAATTTATGTTGCGTGGGTGTTGAGATTCCTGATCTTTTAATGATTAATTGTGCAGTACACTGAATGCATTAATGCAGGCTCAACAAGTAGTGACAGAAAACACCTAAGAAACCCACCACATACTGAATAACCCACCATAACTTCCTCTGTCATCATTATATTTTTCATACATGTGATTTGAATGACAAAAGAGGCGATCTCTCTGTGATCGTTACAAATTTAGGATTAGTTTACAAGTAAAATAAAATCAGCAGGTCGTTTGTGTTCCGAACCGTGGGTTGTGTTCCGTACGAATCACGGTTCAACCATAATCCAATACACCCCTACTAACAAGTGAGAAGACGGTTTATTAGATTTTATGAAGATGCACGCCCACTCCCAATCTATCTAACATTATAAATTCCTTCCAAATATAAATATATAGAGATATTCAAGTTATCTGGTGAAATTGTATTCATATCACAATATATATTGCAAAATACAAAGCACATCGCAATGCTAGGTTTTTACAATATTGTGCAGCCCTAGTATACACCATCAAAACTACATAACAAGGTGCTTAGAAACTCAGATTTAATGCAAGAATGATTTTGATTGAGCTTTCTGACAGCAAACCAAACTTGAATAGTGGATACTGCATATTCTTCATATGTTAAATAGACTTCTACTGCATTCATCTACTCACCGTGATGCAGAATGGTTTAGGATTTTCCTCAATGAATCAATGAAAGAAGACAGATTGTGTGAAAAATCGTTTTACTGAGAAGACTGTAGTGTGAAATTAGAAAGAATAATAATTAGTGTTCTCATACAGAATCATCATGTTTCTACAAAAATATATTCTAGAGCTCCCCCCCAAAGAAAACGCTATAAAAGCATTTCAGGAGACAGTACCAAAATATTTCCTCAGATCAGAAAATACGGCCCTCCGCAGAAGTAACCCACCGTCCAAAAAAACAGGTACGGATTTTTTGTCATATACACATATATTAAAAACATTTGACTACAATATTTTTAAAATTACATTCCTAGATTACATCGTTCATTCGTGGCATAACAAAAACAGAATTACGTTAAAAAATAAAAATAAAACCAGAAAATAAAACCGAAAATCAAAACCTAGCCCCTCAGAAAGCTGTACACCCTAGAAACTACAGCATATGTACTACACAGTAGTGTACAAGTACCTATAAGAACTTGAATCTTGGACGGGGAAAAGGCAACACTACTTTTTGTGGAATACTTAATGTGTATGCGGTTTAATGTTAGCAACTAGTGCTAATGCTGCCTTAGTCATCCAACCCTTGTCAGCAACCGCTCATGGCATCCAAACGAAAGTATTTTACACCATCTACGTAAAACTCTGAGGTCATTGATCTGGTACAAAAGGGAAGTCATGCATTAAAAAAATAAGTTAAAAAAGAAACTGCGAGTCTTTGAAATGCCGCTGTGTTTGCTGAGGTGTTGTGAGCGGCTAGCGTGTGATGGAGTGAGTGGAAATACAGTGTTTGGTCTTGGCAGGCACTGGTGGTGGTCCCTCGCTCTCTCCTGTCCTGTCTGGGTGTAGGAGGTTTCGCTCTCTATGTCATGGTTCAGTAGTGGTAACTAGCAGTAGTGTTCAGATCGGAAGCAAGTCTAGAATGAAGAGCGCATCCACATTCATTCAGGCACTGGGAATTAAAAAAGGCTCAATCTGTGGACAGAAGACATAAAAAACCCACACAATATATTATTAGTGCTGTCAAATGTGATTAATCGTGATTAATTACATCCAAAATAAAAGTTTGTATTTTGGTAATGTGTGTGTGCTCACTGTGCAGGGTTCCCACACTTTCATAAACAGCTGATTCAAGAACCTTTTAAAGCACAATTCATTTTTAATCAGGCACTTTTATAATTCAAAGCCCAGGATATGTAGCACAATGAAAGGCTTTACTGTACTTAACATTGCACTTAATATTAGTTAAAAATGTAGTTTTCAAAAACAGTCCTGTACACAGAACTTCTAAAATTTGATGAATTCAATACTTGTAATATTCAAATGTGGTTTCTGAAATAATGATAAATGTGCATTCTTTGTCAGTGTTATTGCACAAGATTTAAACACATGATTTTTTATGGTTCTGACATTTGATAACAAATGTTAAAATAAATCTGTAAACAAATTGTCTAAAATTTAATTCAAGCACCTTCAACAGCCTAAGTTTGTTTTTAAGTACTTTCCAGGCCTGAAATCCGTATTTCTGAAATTCAAGTACTTTCAAGAAGCGTGGGAACCCTGACTGTGTACATAGTGTTTATATACAGTTGTAGTCAGAATTATTAGCCCCTCTTTTGAATTTATTTTCTTTTTAATATTTCCCAAATGACGTTTAACAGGATTAAGGACATTTTCACAGTATGTCTAATAATATTTTTTCTTCTGGAGAAAGTCTTATTTGTTTTATTTTGGCTAGAATAAAATCAGCTTATAATAATTCTGACACACACACACACACACACACACACACACACAGACACACACAGACACACACACACACACACACACACACACACACACACACACACACACACACACACACACACACACACACACACACACACACACACACACACACACACACACACACACACACACACCTTAAAAGCATTTAGGCATTATAAATTGTACCATTTGTAATCTTAACAATGATTAACTTTATTGAACTATTTTGATTTTGATCATTCAGTTACTGTACTTAAATACTGTTAGACTCAGAAAATGATAAAACACTTCTTTCAATCATATTAAAATAATAATATAATAACACTGTATTTACAATTAAATTAAAGATTAAAACATTAATGTTTTTATCAGATCATTATACGCTATATATGTTCCTTATTTCTGATTACGTTATTTTTCTTAATTTCTATTTTGTAACAGCCTTCAGAGTTGAAAGTAAGGATTTCATTGTAGAGGGAAATGCGCCTGACAGTAAAGCCTTTGATCTTTACATTAACACTGTAGTTTATGAGAAACAGCCCTTAATGGATATTTAATAAACATTTAATGAAGTGGCTTGAGACCAAAATAAAATGTTTTCAAGGAGAACTTTGTTTTAAAACAATAACAATAGGGGAAAATATACCAAAGCATACAAAACAATCATTTATTATATATTAATTTTGATACGGTTGTGTTTATATTTCATTTAATATTTATGTTTTACTTTTAATAGTGATTTAAGAACTTGTCAACAAGAAATGTAAATTAAAAAAGAAAAAATATTTTAATTTATAATTTTACACTATTATTATTATGAATAATAATAGTAAAAATATAAATAATAAAATTATTAATAATACTAGTATATCGTTATCATTATTTGTTTGTTTTTAACTTTTCTAAAAAAAAAAAAAACCTCCAAGGTCTCAGACTATTTTACATTCACTAATACACATACATTTGCATTTAGCTTTGCATTAAACAGAAAACATTCATATTAGTCATTAAAATTAATAATAATAATCTAACACTATTTACATTTTCCATCTTTGCATTTCATGAAGTGACTCAAATATAAAACAGGTCAGGCTTATGCACAATAAATAAATCAGAAGCACTCGTGCAGAGGACCTCCAAACATTTGTAAAGCCTTCATAACAACACACAACACACTACTGCACCCGAAGACAAAGATCTGCATTACTGGAAGACACTGATCACTATTCTTTCCAAATCTTTTCACAGGGGTAATAATTACAATATAACAATTATAATGCAAAATAACAATTGATGCTAATTAGCAACAGAAAAGTCATTACCTCCATTGCTCAGCACATTGCCTGCTTTAGGCTTAGTCTTCAGATTGTTCTCTAGGAACGTCCTTTGAATAAACAATTGGCAGAATATTATTCAGACCACACAAGCATTAATGAATATTAATAAAAAGAAATTAATATGTGAAAATGAAAAATCCTTACGTTTGATCTCCTTCTAGAGACTTCTGGATCTCCTGCAGAACACCTGAATTAAAGCAAGATGTGATTTAAACAGTTTTACCCACAATTGACTAATGTGAAGTACTCAAAAATGCGTTCATCCTTTCAAAAACTTGCACAGATATTAATGAGACAATATTATGGTGCAGGCAGATGGCAGCGTTACAAATCATGCGCACACATGACTGCACAGACCAGAACATGATCACTAGAACACGTTCAGCATGTTTAAATTGTAGTTTTTGTGTCATGGAACAAAAAGAGCAAGCAAGAAACAATCAACAAACTGACAATCATCTGATATGCTATCTAATGATTTGTCTAAACTGGAGAATATGCTGTCTAACTGCTGATTCCTGGTGTACTCACTCTCATCGTTGAGCAAAGCATGCTCCATTACTTGTCTAGCAGAATTCTCTGGAACACACAAGCACACGGATCAGTCCAGCGCAAACGTGCAAACGCTTTTAAGAGGAGTTATTCACACAATCTGCAATTGTGGGTACTGGCAGGCCACAGCAATGTTTTACCTTTATTAAAATAATGCTTTTTAAAATATTTTATTAATTATGATCTACTAATAAAATATAATAATAATAATAATAATCATTCATTCATTTTCTTTTCGGCTTAGTCCTTTTATTAATCTGGGGTCGCCACAGTGGAATGAACCGCCAACTTATCAAGCGTATGTTTTACATAGCTGATGCTCTTCCAGCTGCAATCTATCACTGGAAAACCCCCATGCACTCTCATTCGAACACATACACTATGGACAATTTAGCTTACCCGATTCACCTATAGTGCATTTTAAACACATGGAGAACATACAAACTTCACACAGAAATGCCAACAGACCCAGCCGAGGCCTGGAACCAGCGACCTTGTAATAATAATAATAATAATAATAATAATAATAATAATAATAATTGTACAATTTTATTTAAATTTTATAATTTATATAATCAAAAAATAATATAATAATAAATTAGATAATTCAGCTAATTTAATATTTTTATTTTATTGCTTTATTGTATTTATTAAGGATAGGTTTGAGTAAAATGTTTTACAAGATAAAGGCTTGATATTTCTTCCATATTAAAAAAAATAATTGTATATAATGAAATATTTTCATTCACAGCACTTGGTTTTTGAAAATATTTTCATTAGTTGACTGAAATGAGGGTTATTTTACCAAATAGAGATCTGAACTCTAAGTTTTGCATATACGCTTCTGAAATATTCTTCTTCTTATTATTATTAGTAATATTCATTCGTTGGTATTATTATTTATTTATTAAATGTTTTACCTTCTCTAAAATAGAAAAAATTTTCGCTTCTTTTTTCAGCTTCTACGTTGACTAATACACATCTAAATTTGCATTGAATTTGGCATTCAATAAAAAACATTTTAATAACATTAATAAAAATAAAAAAATATTAAAATTCTCTGTCAAAATAACGTATAGACATAACATTGAAATTTTCAACATGGCCCAGTTTCATCAATTACAGATTGTGTTTGTAAGTCATCTGCATGAGACTTATGGGAATAATGTGGGAAAGCATTCAACAAAGCACTAACAACATGCGTTTTAGTATTAGACGTTTAGTTCTCACACACAACTAGAAAAAAAAAAAAAAGAGAAGAAAACTCTAAATCTCACCATATCCTTCACTGTCCCCTTTGAAATTTCTGGAAAGACAAAACAAACAAACATCAATATATTAACACTTTGGTACATTGTTTACAACCGAAAACTAAATCTGAAATGGTGTCGCTTATTAAAGCAGCAGTCTAAAACAACTAATCTAATCACCAAAAATACAAAATGGCACTTTCAGGTTCCAAAACTCTTTATTGTCACTGTACTGAGTATTTAGTACAGCAAAATTAGAGCTTACAGTGCAAAAAAAACTAACAAACAAAAAAGAATAAACATATTGCACAGTAACTGAGTAGTGAGATTCCATATACACAAGAATAATGTAACAGAATCTTAAATACGAATGGAGTATTGATACAATACAACACAGTGATTGACTGTGAAATAAAAGTGTTAAAGACAACATTGCACAAAAGATGCAATATTTAACATACAGTATTGCACTTCAAGAATGAACAAAGTAAGAGAATGGCCTGCTTTGATAACACTCTCTCCTTGTGCTTCACTATTTGAAATCCTGTTGTCTTATTATTTTATGTCATGAGTTTATATGCATTTATTTTTGCATGGAGTATGTTTATTTACTTATTGTTGTATTAAAGCTCTCTATATGAAGGGTATCCACTACATTAAAGTCACAAATATATGAGTGGAGAGGCAGGATTTTAAATAGCCTTCTGTCTCATAGCTAGACATTGTATGTGTTATTATTTTATTGTTAAAGACACGATGCATTTGTCTTTGTTTAGTGATACTCTTTACATGACTACACACACCTGTGTTCGGTGGGTACTCCATCCGGCAAGTCCCTGTTAACAGGGCTTGATGGGCTCTTGGACCTCATCTGGAGGGGAGGCTCAACCAGACAGTGAGGTTGCACGACCCAACGGGTGGAGAGAGAAAACCGCTCAAACTCGGACGGAGAGATCAGGTAGAAACCTACAAGAGGACCAGACAGAGTTTCACAGGTAATCACATGGAAGCTGCTTTACACTGGGGAGTTTGTAAAAAATGAATGCAAATGTTTTACTTGCAACAGTTTTTTTATCATCAGAATTCAGGATATTCACCTCATAATTCTGGCTAATTTCCCTCAGAAGTTCACATCTTGAAATTTTGCAATTTTCCTTTCAGAATTCTTAGTTTACATCTGACAATTCTCACATTTTTGTTTCTGTTAGAATTTTAGGTACAGATGTGGCTACTGAGAATGCACGAGTGAATTAAGATGTAACATGGTACTGCAGTAATGCGCAGCACAGCACAACATGGACTAACACCCGAAATACATAGCCAGCAGGGGGCAGTTATGTAACATAGTGAACATACTGAACTTATATATTGAAGCAGATAGAGCATGCGAGCGGAGCGGAGTAAACTCCGCTAACCATTCTGCTTCATGGTCGTATGCTTGCTCGCTAGTAAACCATTACCGCTTGTAACTAAAAAAATCTTAAATAACTGTCTAAAATTAAAGTACTTCGATAAAATAAGTTTCTCTTTCAAAGCGGTATTAATGCTTGTCCTTTTTTCTTTCAGTACAGTTTTTTATTAAGATTTAAAATAGGCCTCAGTGATCAACTGTGTATTTTTTAGCCTATTTATTAAGGCAGCTGTGTGTGTTATTTTATACTATAGTTTAACTGACTGTTAGCCTATTTTAAACTACGGAGCTCTGAACATAATTTGAATTACAAATTTGTTCCACGATCACTTCTTATTAATGCATATCCTTGTTTTAATTAAAGTTATACTTTAATAATTAATTATGAAATGGAATAATTAATTCCTGGAATAGTCCTACTAAATTTATGAAACTAAAGAATTAACTTGGGCTGTAAATGGGTTCGATCTTTTGAAAAGCAGTGAATTAAAATGTACTTGTTGGGCTCGGGCCCTATTGGGCCTAAATTTTATGGCCTGATTACAGCTCTACATTATTCTAGTGTTAACCTTTTTTCTTTTTTCAATTTTTTATAAATTTCTCTATCTGCAACAAAATAAAACAAAAACCAACTCAAAATTTCGAACTACTTCTTTCTGACTTTTTATTCTTACAACTACAAGTTTCCAGATACCAGTTTTTACATGTACAAGCTTTAACAACATTTAAAAACTCTTATTTCATTTATACTAGCAGCTTATCAAACCATGTACAGTATGTGAAATTCAGCTCTTTCTTACCTTGGCCATATTTGGTGAAGACACAGGATGCGATTCCACTGACGTCTTCTCTCCGTATGCAAGGATAATGGACCAGCATTTTGATGGAGGGCAGAGAGATGACGTGGAGCTCCCCCTGATTCGTCAGCACCACCAGACAGCTCTCTAACTGTTCATCGGTCCGAGAACCAAACCAAGCCACACCGACACGCCGCACACGAGAGCCATCCACCGCCGTCAGCTTTAGCTTCGACTTACTGCTCACTTTGGGCAATGTAAAAAGCTGCGCACACACAACTACGGTAAGACACAAGACATATAGTGGAAACCCAAACTGTACTGTGCAAATTCTCACCTTAAATTGCTCCTCTGACACAACCAATAGATGGTGTGAGCCATGCATTTCAGGACTGCGTGCCAGGTCATGTGCCACTTCTAGGGGTTCGGGCAGAGGGGCTCCCTTCCCATCCAAGACCACCAAACCGACAACTGGAGCACGATGCATCAACTGAATCTCTTTGGCTGGTGATGGAAAAGCACATTTTATAGTAAGCATTTGACTCATTTATTATTTCTTTTATTTTTTTGCCAATTATGTTTATTAACATTTTATCCAGATACAACAACATATACATACCAAAACAAATAATACCATTGCTGCTTTTTTAATATCCCACCACAATCCCCCATATCTCCTAACCTTACAATACAAGTACAAATGATCATTTACAATAAATAAACAAATAAATAAATAAATAATACAAATAAATGTAGTTATTAAATAATACAGTTAATATCCAAAATGGGTTGTTCCTCTTCTGCTTCAAGATCAATAGTATCAATGTAATTCAACAAAGGTTTTCCGTGTTTTATAAAAAGGTTTTAAAAGCCCTCTTAATAAATTCTAATTACTTTCCAGCCTTAAATAAATAAATCAAAAACATTTTATCTATCTATCATATGAAGGTGGAGATGTATGTTTCCACATAAAGAAAATAAGCTTCCTTGTCAATAATATGGTGAAAGAAACAGCATCATTATGTGTCGTTGTAGGCAAATTTGAGGCTTTGTTTTGTTTTTAAGTTTGGGGTAAAATGTTACGGGTCAAAAGCATGAGATCCCATTTTGGTATCCGTGTAACATTAAATATAAAAAAGGATGTACAAAACAGGAACATTAAATGCATTTAAAATGTTCATTATTATGTTTGGAATAATTGTGAACATCTTCAAATGTTACAATAAGGGTGAAATACTTTGTTCAGCTTAACATATAAAAATAAAGAAACATTTTTTCTTTACTAACTAAAATATTAAAAAGATGAAGTTTTCATTCAACATTTGGATTTTGTTTTTGATTAAAAATGTCATGCTCAAATTATAACAGCAAAGGGATTTAAAGTGACAGTTAATTAGTGCTTTTAATCAGCACTGTAGTTTCGAAATATCATTGCTAAAATATATATTTATTTATTAAGTACATTTAAAAAACAGCCACATGACTGACCAAAGAGCTGTACATAAAAACCTACATATAGAGAAATAGTAATAAAAAAAACAGAAATACAAAGCCTCTTTTAATGTTTAATCATTTCATCATGTTCATTAAATATGCATCACAAAATCTTTCTGGTATTTAAACTATTTAACATTTAAACTATTTAAACTATAATTGTATTACACATTTTCATGCTTGACCCAAATACACAAGCTTTGTTAATATGCTTCACGTTTTATAATATGTAAAATATAATGCACATTTTTTATTTAGTCTTAGTTTAGTCTTGGCGGAATAAAGCTGCTATGTTGCTGCTGTTTTATCAAAGCAGCAGAGCAAGTACTGAGACTTCCTATTGTCAGCATGTTCACAGTCACACAGTCTGAACATTTAACATACTGCTGCTGCAAACACAATATACAGTTGAACCCCTTAGAATTTTTTTTACATTTTTTAAATATTTCCCAAATTATGTTTAACAGAGCAAGGAAATTTTCACAGTATGTCTGATAATATTTTTTCTTCTGGAGAAAGTCTTTTGTTTTATTTTTTTGTTTTATTTTGTTTTTAATTTTTTTAAGAACCATTTTAAGGTCAAAATTATTAACCCCTTAAGGCAAATTCTTTTCATTAATCTACAGAACCAACCATCGTAATACAATAACTTGCCTAATTACCCTAACCTGCCTAGTTAACCTAATTAACCAAGTTAAGCCTTTAAATCTCACTTTAAGCTGTATAGCTTGAAAAATATCTAGTCAAATATTATTTACTGTCATCATGGCAAAGATAAAATAAATCAGGTATTAAAGATAAGTTATTAAAATTATTATGTTTAGAAATGTGCTGAAACATTTTCTCTCCATTAAACAGAAATTGGGTAAAAAATAATTCTAACTTCAACTGTATATGTGACTCCCCGTAGCAGATCTAAAAACATGTGAACCTGAATGTGAATGTTCAAGAACAAGCTTATTGGCTGCTAAGGTGACAGCAACCAACCACCTGCACCATGTAGATAATGATTCAGTAGTCACAACAGTACTTTGTATTATTAAAATCAACAAAAAACTGTGCTCCTATTTGGCAAATTACTACTGATACATTAAATATGATTTTACAGCTGAAAGCTTCAACAAAGAAATTTATTTCTGACTATTATTTCAGATTTTAGTTTTTGTACCTGCATGAGCCGTCACTGGATCCTCTGCCCTTCGTTCCTGTGGTGGGACACGGAGGACATATGCAAACACAGCTCCGCCATTGGTCCCTGCCCACAGTGAAGGTGTACTGTGAGAACCTGAGGAAAACAAGAAGAAGATTAAGGTCATCGTATCAGTTATAAGACCCAAAATCTAATCCCAAATTGCAGAATAAAAAACCCTGTGGTACTTACTATCACTGACAAATGTATCTGCGAAGTAGAGCGTTCTGACGAGACCTGTGAAGGAGTCATCAGATGATCGGGCTTCAATCTTTCTCTGTACAGGAGCCAGCTCCATCTCCTGCAGAGCCTCAGCCTCCAGCCTGGCATTGATCTCCTGCAGCTGCAGAAAGATCCAGAATATTCATCATCAAGCCAGCACCACCGTTTCAACAACTCTGAAATATGCAGCGCCAATCGCTACTGAAATAGCTCTTCATGTAACCCTCAGTTAGCATTCATAGAATATTTCCCAATTGTTCTCAGCTGTGTTTTAAATGTGAGGTAGATAATAATTGTAAAACCAGCAGCTCTCAATCCCAGAGGCTCTGCGCTGGTTGTGAAAATTCCAAACTGACCCAAAACCAGTGAATTTGATTGGCAATGAAAATTTGCAAAAGTAGTTCAACCGGCGTACAAAGAGCCGTACAAAAAATAATAATAGTAAAAATATTGGCACAGAAATGCATGTATTTTGGCACTGTGACAGAACCAAAGGTACTGGAAAGAGATTCACAAAATTGTTCTTGAATTATTGGAAAGACTTTTTGTCTTCAATGGTATATGTCCTGAATTGTACAGTGCAACTCTGTCTTGATTGTGATGAAGATTGTGTGCTGAATTTTTCTATATATTGGGCCAAAAAAAAAGTACATTTTTATTATGGTCAACTGCTCAGGTCCGTTCTGTCAATATGTAGTTGAGCAAGAAGATAAAACTTTTGTCATTGAAAAAGTTATCTTATGATTTACATCAAAAACCAGAGGTATTTTGGCGCATTTGGTCATCTTTTAGGAACCTTTATAAGGATACTTCTCAGTGACTAGCCTTTGTCTTTCAAATTTCAAACTGTAATAAACTAAATATGTGTAACAGTCTGTCCAGCTCAGTGTTCTCACCAGGTAGCTATAAATAAACCATATTGGCAAATACAGTTAATAAAACACTTGTTAAAAGTTTTATTGAGCTGGATTGTTGTTGATTGGATGGATGTTGGATAGGTTTACATGGACATGCAAATGAAGACCCGTTTAAAATGATATAAGACCTACGACACAATATTTCAGTACATTCAGTGAATTTTTTTATGGAACAGATTAAGACTTTATAACCCACCTTGGCTGCGTTGTTAGTGTGGTGTTTGCG